>NW_010539651.1:12036-44911 GCF_000687285.1 Phaethon lepturus | reverse complement strand
GTGTCATCTGCAAACTTACTGAGGGAGTAAGTTTCCTTCGCCTTCCCCGCCAGCTTGTCTTATGGCACATGGGGACTGCCTGCTCCTGCGCCTTTAAGATTTCACTTTACCTCCACACTGTCAGGCCTAGATCAAGAAGAAAGAGTTTGAGGTAAAGTTGCCTATTTATTCAAACTTTTTGCACTTTTTGCTGAAGTGGTCCCGTTTCTGTTCCCCCCAGTCCTTCATCAGATGAACAGGCATGCGTTCAGCATTCAAAGCTCTATTTTCTGCCTTGAGTGAATGAAAAGAATTTATCAATACCTTTCATTTCTACTGTGTGTAGCCCTATCATGGGTCCGGGAGATTAAAGACATACTCTTTCTTCCTTTTATTTGTCATCATGATTAACAGAACTGCTCACCAGCTTCCTGTGACAAGGCACTCAGTACAATTGGCATAGATGCACTAAGGCAAACTGGTACATACCTCCAATTGATCTCACTAGGAGCTAGTCTGCCAAATACTGTGGTTGTTATGGGCCTGAATCCTTCAGAAGCAGTGACATTGCCTGGGACATGCCAAGAACAAAACTGTCCCTGCAAAATCTTATACACTAGGGAGAATGCAAGAGAAAGAAAAAATCCAGTGGATTCCTGGAAAATGTCTACATGGAATTCAAAAGAGATACCTAAGCAGGCCACAACCAATGCTTCAAAAGTACCAAAGGTACTTGACCTCAACTGCTCAAGTACGAAAGGTACTTTTGAACATACCCAATGCTCATTGAATGATCATACCCAACCCGACTATACATGAATCAATGTAAATCTAGAAGTTCTTCAAAAAGCGAGCAGCTATGCAGAACTGAACTGTAGCTGGCAAGTCCAGATGGCACTGCACAACGCAGATTTATTCTCCTAGTTTAGGGATCACCACACAATGCTCCATTATGTGCTGTAGACTTCCTTCACATGTTCACATTACATTTTCCAGAACTGGCAGCTGGCTAAAGAAAAACATGCTTGCATGCTAACCAAGCATATTTGACAGGAGAAACCCTCAGGATGGAAATAAACAGAGATCTTCAATACTATTTTACAATTTTCAGAGCAGCTTTGTGTTTTAACTGAACCGATTCTCTATTTTTTCACCTCCAGCATTTGTGTAGATGACTACAGAGAAGACATACATTGCCACCACTGTTAATGGTGCAGGGCAATAATGAACAAAGTGTAAATGATTTTTCAACAACAGAACTGAAATATTAATTCACAACCTGCCTCACAAGACATGAGGTGATGACGTGTGACATTTCAGTTTCACAGATAGAATCTGAAGCATGGGGTCTTTGGCCATGTCCACCACAAGTAATGGAGAAATGTGTCACATCTCCAACACAGTATCAACCCAAGTTAGTGCACCCATGTGACTCAGTGTGGTGTCTCACATACAGGGGCTTTGTTTTACATAGAATTAGCATGTTTGGAAGACTCTTGCTATATTTCTTCTTGATCATCTCTTCTATAAATCAAAAAACTTCATTTAGGCCTATCTCTGCTATAATGTCACATACTGCAGGAACTTTATTTTCTCTTTCCTTCCTTTAGATTATTCAATTGCTCCATATATTTCCTGATGTATGGTCCCAGAACTCAAAACACAACTGCAGAAGAAAACTTAGAAGTAGAAGAGAAGGGTCATCAATGCCATCATTTCCCATCCAGCTGCATGGCCATGTTGACTCATACAAAATCTGTTACCCCCAGTTCTTTTCTGGTTGGATGTTCCCCAACTTACACTTCTGTAGCTGTTTACTCCTGATGTTTCTCCTAATTACTACTGTTTTTCTTCTTTGCCTGAAGCATGTTACCCTCTTATAGAAAAAAAACCAAAAAACTAGACTTGTTTGACATTATTTGTTCACACAAATTTATATTGTCTGTATTATCTTTTATGTGCTTATTAATAGATACCAGACTAAAAAAGAAAAAGCTGTAAAAACATGAGAAAATTCCCATACTGGACCAATAGTCCATCTATCTTAGTATTTGGTATCCTGCAGTGACTGCAAACTCACTCCTGGGGAAGGTGAAGAACAAAACAAGTACATATGTTACCTCTCACAGCCCCCAATTATTTTCTGGTCAGGGGACTTTCTGCATATTCCTGTGATGACTAACTCTGAGTAGATTTTTCTTCCATAACTGTTCAGTCTCCCCACAAATGGCTGCAAGTTTTTAAGATCCACAATAGTCTTTGAAAGGAGCTCTGCTCCTGGTCTGTTCATCTCGTCTGCTACTGGAAGAATGAAGTACCTCCTCCTCATGCTCATTTTGAAATACATTACTAACTTCTTTCAAAGCCCCCTAATTTTCATATTTACAAGAAAGACAATAATCAAACCCTTTTTATACTGGTGATATTATAACAGTGCAATCTTCTTTTATTTGTGACAAAATAGGTTCAGCCCTACCAAAAGTAACAGAGTCTATTCAGCTTGAAAAAGTGGAAATCTAGTGAACAGTACTAAACTTTTCCACCTGTTTCTAAAACTGGGTAAGACAGTTTATTTAAGTCATTGACTTTGGCCTCTACAAAAAGTTTAGTCTTGGAGTGCTAGTAACCCAAATTGCTAGTGCCATGGCTCAATTCTCCCTTCTATTAGGCACCTTCTGCATTTTGACTGTCACTAATCATACTAACTGTAAGCTCCACGCTTAACTTGCTGGGTTTATTGCTAGCTGGGTCTGCTTCCTATAGGCTCTGGAGAGTCTTCACTATCTGCATGAAGGGACAAGAAGGAAGGGAAAAGGAAGGGAAGGAGGCCCTGAGAGGTGCTGTAAGCCCTGAGGTTGATCATTCACCCTCTTTCCCCTGTGCCTTGATGGCTGTATGAGGGAAAGGGTGTAACTGATCAATGAACCCCTATGATGGAAGAAGGCTCGGAGAAGATAGGCAAGGATGATGCACTCATAAAGCTCAGAGAAGAATGTAGTGAGTAACCATAGCTATCGTAAAAGAAGCTGAACTTATCCCAAGACCAAAGGGACTGGAAGGTGGCTTTTGTTGCAGATGAACAGCAGTATCAGTTGAGTGGGTTAACTGGTTATGTACATGGCCTTCCTAAAATAATTAACAGAAATTATCATCTTCCTGAGCCAGCCAGACCAACACAGGAGAAGTATATATGTGGCTCAGCCCAACATAGAGTATAAAATCTGAACACCCATCAAAATTAACTTTGAAGAGAGCAATGTTCTTGAGTTGGTTTCAACCCATATATTTCTTCCGAGTAACTGGGGATGCCCAACATCTTGACGGTGAGCGTCAAAAGTGGTAATGTGAATCCCATTTGTACTGTGATTCAACTGTATATTGCAATTACTATATCATGCTTGTGTTGTGATTTCAGTATATCACTTTTCTAAATCAAAATCCTGTGTATCTTCAAATAAGTAAATTTAGTATCGAAGCATTAAACCCTCCTCAGGTGGAATATCTAAAAGAACCTGACCAGAGAGTATTGGACTCCGACAGAGGGAGTCTTTTTGCTTGAGGCCAACTGTTGTTAGCCCTGGAAGACCTGACCTTATCTCTCCTTACATACTCTTGACAGCTCAACCTACCCCAATGAGTTCTGAAAGCCATGACTACAGGACTTCAGTATTACCTTGAAGACTGTAACAGCTGGAGAGTGTCAGTTGAGTGTTATCAAGAGACAGAGAGAGATCTGGACCACACAGAACCATTTTGGCCTGAGAAGGGGTGGGAGAAGAACCTGGTTCCCAGAAAGTAAGACAACATGGACAACAGTCAGCCAGTGAATTCAACAACCCAGAGGGGAGAGACTGTGAAGAGATTTGACACAAACCAGTACCATAGACATCACTAGCCAGCAGAATGTAAATATCCATCATCAGCCACTTGTTTTGTCTCTCCTTGCAAAAAAAGTCCTACAAAACTACAATGCAGTATTAAACTAACAGGCAACAGTAAATAAACATTAGCCAAAGCTGAAAAAAAGAATCAAAAAATAAAAAATAAAGTCATTAATTAAAGTTAGTTAAAGAATCAAAAAATAAAAATCAAAGACATTGGGTATTATGGCTGTCTAATATACTTATAAAGAGCCAAAGTTGCAGGCAGTGGGAGCAAATAACCTGCATCATTCTTATGTAATTCCACTGTATGAAGTCTTTTTTTCCTAGAAATGTAATAAATATACAGAGAAGGTGTAAGCGTTTCTCTCTTCCTCTTTGCTGAACGGCTTACTCTGTTACCTCTCTGCTTTGCTATTCATTTCAAACAATTGTGTCCCTTTCCTCTCAGAAATAAATGACTTGGTGGCTGTTAATTAACATGTGGCAGGCCAGAAAGGAGAACCACATACGGGATGCCTGTCCCAGCTACATAGTTACACTCCTTGTCCACCCCCCTCTCCCCACTTCAGAAACCTCCCAGACTTCATAGTCTTACCACGCCACGTTCACTTCGATATGGCTATCCAAAATTGCAACATCCCAGCCAGAAAACTGGGCTTGTGTAACTGGCCTTTTCTGACATCTGATGATCTTCAGTAGTCCAGGATGCTTTGCATTGTATTTTTGCTGTGTGTTTCCAAAGGTCCTTTCAGATCATCTAAAACCAGTCCCCACATTTTAATGATATATTAAAAAACAAACCAACAAACATCAGCATTAAGAAATTGAAAAGATCATGTAGTAATGGTTTTCTAGCTGCTTCTAGTTCCGGACTGAAAAATGATTTGTTCTTTGCAATAGAACAGGTAGAATTATTCAGGTACTCATGAATTCAAGAGGCTTATTTTTTAAAACCACCTTCCATTCCAGGAGTTCAGTTAAGTACCTAAATTTTGTTTACATATAGTGCTAGTGTATGGCTTCTAAACTGGACACAAATAGATGTGTGCCACAACAGCAACCAATTATCTGTCTTAGTGCAGTAATTTCTACATGTATCTTCTACCATGTGGAAAGGAAAAGAGAAAATAAACAAGCCCTGAAGATGTGAAATGCTCCTACAAGAACTGTAGGCATGCCAACTCCCTCACCAAAGGAAAAAAATATAGTGTCAGAGAAAAGGAATAAAAAGTTGGGACCTCTTAGCATTTTGGAAACTCACTTAAACTCTTTGCTCCACCCAGACAGATGTTTTTTCTTGCAGCTACAAAGCATTAGAAAAATGACAAATCAAACACATCTCATAGGCAAGGGGAAAAAAAAAAAAAAGAGGAGCACCCTTATGATCAGGGGCATGACTGTTTCTTACAGGTGATTTTACAATGCTTTATTCAGCTCAATTTTAAGAGCAACAATACACCCACGGCTTCACCGGGAATATTTTCTACCACCCGGGACTCCTCAAGGAGTTCTTTCAGATACCTACAGAGACAGTTTTCCTCACACACGCACTTCAGTACTTTGCCAGTGATAATAAATTCTCTCCCACTTCAATTATTAACCTTTTTAAATACTTGCAGAGAACCATCCTGTAGCTTATTAGCTGCCCTTTTTCAGGCTGTTAAGGTGTATTTTTTCTCATGTACTCAATTTGCTTCTTAATTTGAGCTGTCTACTCTGTATGCAACCAAAAGGCCACCAGCACTCATTTGACACAATAGTGGCATAAATTAGCAAGACTTCTGCCTTCCCTGGGTCACTTACCATTTGAACTGTAATCATCTACCAGGATGATTTCTTTCAATAAATGAGAAGGTGTGTGGTTAATTATACTAGTAATTGCACGTAACATGATTGATGGTGCTTCATTCATAAATATAAGTACAACACTGTGTTGGAAGGTCTTTCAGATATGCTTTTATTTTACAGCTGTAACAGAAGAATAACTTCAGCACAGTTTCTAAAGAAAGTCAGAGAGCAAGGCAGCTGCAAGAAGGCAGAATTGGGATGTTGGGCTTAAAATACTTAGTGAAATTCAGCATAAGTGTGGAAAAAACAGAATTCCAAGTTTCATTATTCATTTGATCTGTGTTATTCATAAATCATATGGGAAAGTTAAAATTTCTGTTAAGAAATAAAAGAACAATTATTGTTTCTCCAGCCAAAATGCTTATAAAATATTGAAACTAAAGAATACAATTAACTTAACCAGGGATGATTAGCTTACAAAGCAGTGGACATGTGAGTTTGAAATTTGGCTTTTTGCATGTGCAGAAGGAGGTAACAATAGCCAAACTTGACAGCAGACAAAAACAAATCAGATAATAATCACTTTGTATGTGCAGTGAAGAAGAACAAGGTAGGTCTACCTACTGACGTGGGAGAAGGATTCCCTTGGATGAGGAAAATTCTTGAAAGAGCTTCAAAAATCCTTACAGAGAAAACCAGGCCTTGTGGAACTCCATGCCAACCCAGAATAAATTGTCTGCAGCACTGCAACAAATTATTTTGTGCTATTTGAATACCTTTGGACTTCCTGCTTACTGTCAAAGGATTTTTTAATTTATTTTTTAAAGTATATATTTGTGATATTTGTCAGCTCTGCGAATTAAACATCCTGGCCACCAGGCAAATGGTGGGGACTGGGTCATCTTCATACAGCTAAGCGGTAACTCCCTCCAGAGCAGACAACAGAGCATAGCTGGATTCGCAGGCTGATCATTCCCTCCTCTTACAAATGTGCTTATGAAAGCAATACTCAGGCTGCATGACTTGTGTGGCTACATAATGCCGGACTCATGCTCCAGGTAGACATCTACAGTAAGTAGCAACTGTGCACGAATGGAATGCATTTTTGTTGGAATTTCTCTATTAGCTTTATCCTCTGTTAGCACAGGAGCCTGGGTGAATAATTTCTGCAAAAGGCAGCATCTGCAAATACATCTTTATGATGTATTTGTATTTCTTTATGATGCTAAGCAGAAGAGCACTACACCCACTCTTTGGGACCACACAGACTAATCACGTGCCTCCTCCAGCCACCTCTACAGTGTCTGCTCCAGACAGTTCTGCCCAAAACAATCCCCCAGCAGAGCGGGGATCTTTCGGCTCAGGGCTGCCTTAGGTGGATCTGTGGCTTAGCTCACCACTGCAGGAGATTGGTCTCCCTTGACCTTCTCCTGCTCTGCAACACTGCCCCATTGTTGAGACACACACAGCTCCACACTCTCCACCTGAGCACCCCAAGACATACTGCACCAAAAGCCCTCTGAAACTCACTCTGGAAGCTACTACACAGCCCTCACATTATTTCGGACACGATGAACTGAGAAACGCATGCACACCGTCATTATGTGCCAGAGTTAAAGCTTGATCCAAGACCCAGAGGACACCCACAGCCAAGGTCAATGTATTACAGTGTGCCCTAGATGGAACCAGCTCCATCCAAGCAGTACGATGTGGAACCAGTTGCATAACCTTCTCATGACACCTTTCAGAGGACTGTCAGTATGACAACTCCCCTTCTCCCAAGTGTGACATTGCTAATTCACACTCAGTTTGCAATCTGCTCTGTGCCCCACGTCCTTGTGGTGGGTTGACCTTGGCTGGATGCCAGCTGCCACCAAGCTGCTCTATCACTCCCCTCCTCAGTAGGACAGCAGGGAGAAAATAAGATGGAAAAAAAACACATGGCGCAAGATAAAGGCAGTTTAATAAGGCAAAGGCTACACACAGAAGCAAAGGAAAACAGAAGATTTATTCTCTACTTCCCATCAGCAGGCAATGCCCTGCCACTTCCCAAGAAGCAGGGCTTCAGTACACATAGTGGTTGCTCCAGAAGACAAATCTCATAAAAAACGAATGTCCCCTCCTCCCCCTCTTTCTCTTAGCTTTTACTGCTGAGCTGACATCATATGGCATGGAATATCCCTTCGGTCAGTTCGGGTCAGCTCTCCTGGCTATGTCCCCTCTCAAGATCTTGCCCTCCTCCAGCCTACTGGTGAGGAGGGAAATGTTGGACAGACAGCCTTGATGCTGTGTGAGCACTGCCCAGCAGTAGCCAAAGCACTGGTGTGTTATCAACACCTTTCTAGCTACCAGTGCAAAGCGTAGCACTATGAGGGCTGCTATGGGGAAAATAAAAGCCATCTCAGCCCAGACACAATACTGACCTTTTCTGAAATGCTGCATCGGATTTAGTACAACCAACCATAGGTTCAAACTGTAGGCTTACGGTATATCTGTGACATTCTTCCATGTTTATACCAGTTAATTCCCATAAAGCTTACTATTATTTTTTTCAAGAAATTGTGGAGCTTATTATAGTATACAGAAAAAAATGTGTTTCCTTTTTAACAGATACTTGTTCCTAATGAGGATTTTAATGGTTACTTATGCCAGCTCCCATAGTACCACTGGCCTGCTTAAAAATATCTATTATTGGCTTCAAGAACCAACTAATTCCTAGAAAAAATCTCTTAAGCTTCCTCTTATGAAGTGGACTGCTTACCTACATGTTAATCCTTTAGATGTTTACCCCACTATATTTTCCATGTAATTAATCCTCAGACTCTTTGATAATTTGAGAGGGAAACAGAGAGAAAATAAGGCTATAAAGCAAGTCAGAAGGTCACCGGTCCATTATGGCTATGCCTACAGCACTAAAAATAAGAGGGTCAGGAATTCAGCTCAAGTGCTGAATCTTCCCTCAACCTTCGTGGGACTCACTGGCAAATAATTAGTTCCAGCCACCTCTCCTCTTTGATTTCTAATCATCTTTTGAGAAACAGTATAGGTATTACCCCCTTACAGTCTGCAACACTGCTAAGAAAAATAAGTATTTTGTTAAAAAGGACAGAATTTTACAATGTAGAGGTTTACTTCTTCATTGAGTATATTTTGGGTGTTTTCCAAGGAGGAGTGAGTTAAAAAACACCACTTTGGGTATCTCAGCTTATGAGGCTTTGTATGAGACAACGTAAGAGACAAAGGAAAGCATGCTTCAGATATCCTGCCTCAGGGACTTAAATAGAATGTAAACAGACCAGAAGGTCTTATATCTTCTGAATACTATGGCTAGTTTTTCCCCCTCTTTACTGACAGTTAGAAGTCCTATCTCAATTACAATGTTAACATTATATTATTTTTCCTAGTGTCTTCTCTACACTATGACTTCTTTTCACAGTCTTTGAGGTATTACAAGTCTGAGGAAGATCTGGAAGAAAAAGATAGAAAAAAAACCCTAAACAAACAGAGAACAAATTGAGATCTGTTAGTAGATTATTTTAACTTAGTCCAAAGCAATGCAGACCCCTTTCCCTTTAATTTCATGTCTCATTGTGAATGTATACTGCACCTGGGAGATCTGGTGTCTCTGACAGATTGATCCAGAGGTTCAATCACTGAGATAAACATGATACCCGTAACTTAAGAACAGATTCTGTGCAACAGTTTGCTCCTCTTCTCTTAAACCTGCACCCCAGCGTTTGAACAAAACTGAGTCCGGGTACAGCAAACGGTGTACAATCTTCTTTTCCTCCTTTGCATTATCAGCTTTGCCTGCTGCAGTCTTGGGTTTATCTTGCAGCTTCAGATCATGTTCTCTTTGTTTTATATTTTCACTGAATGCTTCCACCAGATGAATATAAGAGATGATTCATTACAACAGCAATTGAGAACACTCTTCATCATCATCGTAACTGAGCCAAATTCTCCTTATAACACTGCAGGTCAAGAGATCCATTAAGTTACAGCTAAATTGATATTCACATGAAAGCGGCATCAGACCCTCCCTCCTACATGAGATCAGTTTTTAAACATCACATTTCACAATACCCTGCATCAGATTCTGCCCTCGATTGCATGAGCGCAGTGCAAGAGACACTGCTCTGGCATCAGTGGAGAAATCTGGCAGTAGAGGCAACACACAAATTGTTAAATTGGACCCAAATAATTTCCATGATGTTATGCTTGAGTTACATTAATGTATTAAGGATCTATAATGGGATTGTCATCTAAGTCAGGCTGTTGATAGCATATTTATCTTGAAGGTAAATACAGTAAATGAGCCCTTTGCCATCTCTTTTAATAAGCTTACCAGAATCTTTTGACTTCTGCTCAGAAACATTTGAACAGGGTGAACCCTCACCTCTCAAGGTTTTGTTAGGTTCACAATGTTGTTCCATAAAGAAAAGGCACAGATAGCCTGTGTGTGGTTGGTTAGGACATACTGTTCTTGAAGGTAAATACAATAAAAGAGCCCTTTTGCAGCATCTTTTGAAAAGCTTATTGTCAGTTTTGACTTCTGCTCTATCAGAAAGCTTTGAACAGAGTAAATCCTAATCTCTCAAGGTCCTGTTAAGTTTACAATATTGGACCGTGCAGTATAAAAAAAAAGGCACAGAAAACCTGTGTGAGTTAAAGATTTCTACAATTACATTACTGTCTTGGGGAAGGAGGGGAGAGGAGTGGATGTTGTTTAAACTCAAGTAAGGCTTCTGACCATGCCTCCCACCACATAGTCATGCACAAGATGAGGAAGTATGCTAGTGCAAGGGGGATTGAACTGCCAGGGTCAGAAGGTTGTGATCAGTGGCACAAAGAACAGATGGAGGCCAGTCACTAGTAGTGTACCAGTGGGTCAATATTAGTTCCAATACTGTTTTAATATGGTCATTAGTGACCTTGAAAACAGGGCAGAGTGCACCCTCATCAAGACTGTGTGCGATACCAAAATGCGAGGAGTGGCTGATATACCAGAGAGTCCTGATGCCGGAGGGACCTGAAGAGGCTGGAGAAATAGGCCAACAGGAACCTCATGAAGTTCAGCATAGGCAGGTGCAAAGTCCTGCACCTGGGAAGGAACAATGCCCTTGGACCAGCACCAGCTGAAAATCAGCTTTGCAGAAAAGGGCCTGTGGGTCCTGGTGGACACCAAGTTGAACTCGAGCCAACAGTACACTCCTGTGGCAAAGGCCAATAGCATCCTGGTCTGCATTAGGAAAAGCAGGTTGAAGGAGGTGATCTTTCCCCTCTACTCATCACCGCTGAAGCCACACCTGGAGTACTGTATCCAGTTCTGGCCTCCTCAGTACAAGACAGGTATGGACATACTGGAGCAAATCCTACAAAGAGCCACTAAAACGATTATGAGACTGGAGCATCTGTTATACAAGGAGAGGCTGAGAGAGCCTGAGAAGGCTTGTGGGCAGAGAAGGACTTACTGATGCATATAAATATCTTAGGAGAGGGACTAACAAAGACAGGGGAAGAGTCTTCTATTGGTGTCCAGTGAAAGGACAAGAAGCAGTGCGCACAAGCTGAAATACAGGGAATTCCATTCAAACATAAGAGGTTGTTTTGTGTTGGTTTGTTTTTTTTTTTTTAACTGCTGGCATGACCAATCACTGGAACAGGTAGACCAGACAGGTTGTTAACTATCCATCCTTGGAGATATTCAAATGCTGACTGGACAATGTCCTGGGCAACTGCTCTAGCTGATGATGCTTTGAGCAGGGGAATTAGAATAGACCATCTCCAAAGGTGCCTTCCAACCTCAACTATTACACGATTCCGTAACTAAGTGCTGAAGTGACGACTTCAGCTTTCTTTCAAATGTCCCTAAAATAATAGGCAAAAACTATGCCCAACTATCGATGTCCATGAGAATAGGTGCCAGTGAAGACACTGTCAGAAATAACAGTGACACTGAGATAGGGGATATTAAACATGACCAAGCTGTACTGGGAAAATTCTTCATCAAGTTCAAGGGTGCCCCAAGTGGCATTTCAAATAGCTAGTTTCAGGCTTGGATGGTCAAGACGTTCTAAGTTTTTTCTCTGTTCTACCTAGCACACATCTAGCTCTAATGTGAGATACTTTAAACTAGACCCGAAGCGGGAGGGGGATAATATCAGGCTCACCCAGGACAAGCTATGGAATGACACCAAGATTAGAGGGACAGGGTGCTAGCGAGGCCCCTCAGCCTTTCGTACCAGAGAAGACCTCAGAGGAACTGGTTCCTCTAAGAGGGTAACACAGCCGACAGCCCAGCTGAAGTGACCAATGCACATAGCATGGACAACAAACAGGAAGAGCTGGAAGCCACCATGCTGCTAGAAAGCTATGACCTGGTTGCCATTACTGAAACTTGGTGGGACAAATCCCACGACGGCAGCATGCCTATCGATGGCTACAGGCTGTTCAGAAGGGACAGGCAAGGAAGGAGGGGCAGAGACATTGCCCGCTATGTCAAGAAATGGATAGACTGTGAAGACCTGTCTCTAAGGAACAGCCACGAGCAGGTCAAAAGCTTATGGGTAAGAATCAGGGACTGAGGCAACAAAGGGAACCTTGTGGTTGGTGTCTACTACAGGCTGCTCAATCAAGTGGAGTCTATTGACAAAACCTTCTCACTCCAGCTACAGGAGGCATCGCGCTCACAGGCTCTCGTCCTGCTGGGGGATTTCAACAACCCCAACATCTGCTGGAAAAGTTGCACAGGGAGCTGTAGGCAATCTAGGAGACTCCTAGAGTGCATGGAGGAAAAATTCCTATGCCAGGTAATAGACAGCCCTACCAGAGGGGACACCATACTGGACATGTTGGTCACCAATGCATGTGAGCTAACTGGTGACATCAAAATTGGAAGCAGCCTGGCCTGCAGTGATCATGCACTGGAGGCGTTCGCAGTCCTGAGGGATATGGGGCCGGCGAAGAGTAAAGTCAGGACCCCAAATTTTAGGAAAGCAAACTTCCAGCTCTTCAGGGAGTTAGTCAGTAGGACCCCCTGGGAAACTGCCCTCAGGGACAAGGGAGCAGAACAGAGCTGGCAGATGTTTAAGGACACTTTCCATGGAGCGCAAGAGCTCTTGATCCCCAGGTGCAAGAATCAGGAAAGGAAAGCGAGAGGCTGGTATGGCTGAGTGGAGATCTGATGGGCAAGCAGGAAACACACAGGAAGTGGAAGCAGGGACAGGTATCCTGGGAAGAGCACATGGATGCTACCTGGATCTATAGGGATGGGGTCAGGAGGATCAAGGCGCAGCTGGAGCTGAACTTGGCAAGGGATGCAAAGAATAATAAGGGCTTCTACAGGTCTGTCAGCCAGAAAAGTAAAGTCAAAGAAAGTGTACCCCCATTGATGAGCAAGACTGGCAAACTGGCAACAATGGATGAGAAGGCAGCTGAGGTGCTCAACAACAACTTTGCCTGAGTCTTCACTGGCAGTTATCTCTTCTCACACCTCCCAAGGGGAGGGACTGCAAGATGGAGACTGGAGGAGCAAAGTCCCTCCCACTGTAAGAGAAGATCAGGGTCAGGACCACCCAAGGAACCTGAACATGCACAAGTCTATGGGGCTTGACAAGATGTACCCCGGAGTCCTGAGGGAATTGGCTGATGTAGTTGCCAAGCCACTCTCCATGATATTTGAAAATCATGGAGAGTGGCTGAACCTCCATGAAAACCTGAAAATCTCCAGGTTTTTCAGACCCTGGAGACTGCAAAAAGGGTAACATTGCATCCATTTTTGAAAAGCATAGCAAGGAGGACAAGTCCTCCCAAGGAGGACTCTGGGAACTACTGACCTGTCAACCACACATCTGTGCCTGGGAAGATATGGAACAGATCCTCCTAGAAGCTATGCCAAGGCACATGGTGGACAGGGAGGGGATTCGAGACAGCCAGCATGGCTTCACCAAGGGCAAGTCCTGCCTGACCAACCTAGTAGCCTTCTATTATAGACCACATCAGTGGACAAGGGAAGAGCTATGGATGTTGTCTATCTGGACTTCTGCAAAGTCTCCTAAATTGGAGAGAGATGGATTTGATGGGTGGACAAGGAATTGGTTGGATGGTAGAGGGTAGTGGTCAATGGCTCAATGTCCAGATGGAGATCAGTGAGGAATGGTGTCCCTCAGGGGTCCGTATTGGGACCAGTAATATCTTATCTTCATCAATGACATGGACAGTGGGATCAAGTGCACCCTCAGCAATTTTGCAGATGACACCAAGCTGAGTGGTGCGGCTGACATGCCTGAGGAGAGGATGCCATCCAGAGGCACCTGGACAAGCTTGAGCAATGGGCTGCGCGAACCTCATGAGGTTCAACAAGGACAAGTGCAGGGTCCTGCACTTGGGTCAGTGCAACTCCTGGTGTCAGTACAGGCTGGGGGATGAAGGGATTGAGAGCAGCCTTGCTGAGGACTTGGGGGGACTAGTGGATGAAAAGCTGGACATGAGCTGACAATGTGCGCTCATAGCCCAGAAAGCCAACCATATCCTGGTCTGCATCCAAAGAAGTGTGGCCAGCAGGTCGAGGGAGGTGATTCTGCCCCTCTACTCTGCTCTGGTGAGACACTCCCCACCCCGAGTCCTGCATCCAGCTCTGGAGCCCTCAGCACAGGAAAGATATGCACCTGTTAGAGCACATCTACTGGGATGTTGTTGGCCTTTCACTCATGTGAGATAAGAGAGAAACAGCCCTGCCAGCAGATTTCAGCAAATGCTGCT
Source organism: Phaethon lepturus (assembly GCF_000687285.1). Taxonomy (NCBI): domain Eukaryota; kingdom Metazoa; phylum Chordata; class Aves; order Phaethontiformes; family Phaethontidae; genus Phaethon; species Phaethon lepturus. Next base: position 30,497 of record NW_010539651.1, on the reverse strand, counting down.
TGGGAACACAGTCCAATCAAGCAGTTGATGCAGAGTTCATGAACATCTTTTCCCCTACAGCAACTCCATTGCATCTATGCTCAAGGTACATGAATGGAAAAGACAAGAGTGTGTCAGAGTTCCCCTTGTTGCTCACCCACACAGCAGAGGCTGAGGAAATGGGGCATTTCCAGTTTCTCTCAAAAATAGTTTTTTATGGAAAACAAAACAATGACAGGAATAATAGCTGCCTGAGATGAATAAGCTGGTACGATCACCTTAAAACTGCATAACACTTCTAAAAGAGCTTGAGGTCAGGAGCTTTCTAATATGCAAAAAAAACACCATAACAACTGTGAAAGACTTCATTGTTCTGTGTGTAAGTAGAGAAGCTATCAAATCTTTTTCAAGATTGCAAGAATGAAAGAAAAAAAAAATCAAAACTACCCAGGGAAATCCAAACAAACTGGGTTATTGCTGCTATTATTCTATCCTTCAGGAAATCTAGATACCTAGTCTTCAAAAAGTTAAGCAGCATGGCATTTTACTTACAGAGGTTATGAATGTTCCAGTCCAAATGGTCCAGTCTCTGAAGGATGTTATTTTCTTGGTTCAGAGATCAAGGATTAAGTTCCAAGGAATCAAGTCTCTCCTTTCTTTGATCTTGCAGTAAGTGCACCAGATAGCTCACAAAACCTGTGTTCATGATTAACAGTGGCAACTTTACGCAGTCTCTTCCAGTGTGCCATTCTACGCGTTCTTAGTAAGTGCTGCTGGTTGGAGTTTGTCTTGCGGTTCTGGGTCTGGACTGAGTCTTCCTTCCAAATGCACTGTTTCAAATTGCCTCTACTTGACTGAGAGCTGAGACTGCTCAGATGAAGTAATTAACAGTCTCAGGAGTCATAGAAGTGATGATGATAAGGCACAGCTTACAGATGTTTCACTTGCATGCTTACATGTATCTGTACAAGTTATCGATGTCAGAGAAAGTATGCAGCTTTCTGGCTGTGTAGTGAGTCACGTGAACAGAGTGAGCGCCCGGGGTGATGCTGTAGGAAGTGTAGGGCTGTTGGGTAGATGTCAGAAAGCCTGTCATGCAACAAAGCACATGTACATGCAAAGACAGTTGTAATAAAATGCAAGCCAATTCTATGTTTCCTGGTCATTAGCAGCTGGGGAATTGTGAATCTAATTAAAGATGTGAAAATACATTAAATGGATTTTCCATCAGTTTTTGAGCTGGCTCAAAACAATTGTGACTAGTATATGGCACTTCATGGCCCTCTCCCAGACAGACAACTACTGCAGCTCACCACTACCAAAACCCTGCCAGCTATGCCTAGTACACATATATGAATTTGGAGTAGCGGTCACAACAACAACTAGTGTATGGAGCTTTCCTTTCTATAAAAATAGCAAGCTTCTTCATGCTTCCCAGCATTGCTGTCCCAGTGTAGGTCATCTACTGGCCACAGTCCCTCAGGGATGCCTGAGGGGGATCCTTGCCCCATTGTGTCCCCCCTATGGGCCACAGTCCCTTCAGCAGCGTCTCCTTCCTTCCAAGAGTGCATCTGCAGCCCCGTGCTGCTTCCTCGGCAGTCCCCTCTGGGTGTCTCCCGCCTTAACTGCTGATGCTCTTTCTTACCTGTATCAGTTCATGGCCTCTTCCCCCACAGAGCAGCCCTGTAGCCCCTTGCTACAGAAACCTTAACAGTTAGCCCAGGTACATATTGCTGTAAACATTACTGCAAATTCACATCACTAAATTATAATCCTTCCCCCCCACACACCCTGTAAAAACATCAAACTTTGCGCCTGATTAATATGAAAAGAGAAGAACCAAGACTACTGAAAAACAAAATAGTCATGTATGCCAAGATCCCTCTACTATGTTAATCGCTGATGGAAATTAAAAAAGGGCAGTGGAGATTAAAAAAAAAAGCCTGAGATCCTTCCTCAAGCAATAGAGAGCAGGATAGATGGATCTATGGATCTCCTTGCTATTCATTTGCATTTCTTTGTCTTCACAGGTCTGCCCAAGATCTGCGTATTGCAATTGTTCCTATGCAGTGTGACTTCACCTGGCAAGTCCACCTGCACAGAATCACAGAGTGGTTGTTGAGGTTGGAAGGGACCTCCGAAAGTCATCTTGTGCAACACTCCCTGCCCAAGGACGGCCACCTAAAGCTGGTTGCCCAGGACCATGTCCAGATGACTTTTGAATATCTCCAAGGATGGAGACTCCTAACCTCTCTAGGAAACTTGTGCCAGTGGACAGTCACCCTCACAGTCTCCTGAAGTTCAAACACTGAGTCATAGGTGTGTTACTTCCCAGGGCTATGGGTCATATTATGTGATACTAGGAAAAGCATTCAGGGATTGAACAAGATTTATTATGGGATGCTTAAGAAAAAAACTAAAGGCAGGAAAGAAGAGGGAACAAGGTGGTTTGGGGAGGAACAAACATGAAAGAATGATTAGCTGGTCAGTATGCTTGTCTGGCCATGCGCTGCACCTGATCTGTCCTGCCTTCTTATTAAACTCCATTTCTAAGCATACTCCTGGGCGAGGAACTCAATATTCTGTGTGCATTTGTGTGCTTGGAGGTCTAAATGCCAGCAACTGGAGATCACAGGTCAGACAGATCATGTGCCTGAGGTGTCAGCAACTGGAGCAACCACAGTGACTGAAATTAAGTCTTGGCAACTGAACTGGTGACCTGGAGTTTATCACAAACTGATAGCCAAATCTCTTTTTCCTATACAAAACCTACTTAAGGCCATAAAGCATGGGAGTGTACATATGAGAAACAGGTAAGGATCATGCCGGCAAAATTCGAGACAGGCAAACTCCTTTTGTTTTCATTTTCATTCAGTTCTGTCACTATGCCAAGTTACTGCTCTAACACTTCCCGGGAACACATCCTTCTGCTTTGCCCAGGATGGCCTCAGTCTTCAGAACCTCACCAAATGCAGTGGCAGCCTCACATTTAAGAGACAGCAACATGTTCAAGGCGGAGTTCCTAAGCAAATTATATCTATAGAATCGAGCTGTGTATGTGTTCTTATTTACCCACCCTTCCTCTAGTAAGTCCTGATCCTCTTGGCCAAAGACAATAGGCAACTTCACAGAGAAGAGACCTGCCATTTACCCACTTGCAGAAAGACTACGGCATTAAATTTAAGCCTTACACACCAGTTAATTCAACAGTAGAAAGACATCACAAGCACCATAACAGGGTCAAACTGAAGTGCTGATGCCCTGTTAGACAGCTGAAAAACTGAACACAAGACACAAATCCAGAAGAAACTAGATTTCTTTAGGCAAGAACCCTTCAGCTGCTCACTGAAGCCCTTGTTTACAAAATACACCAGACCCAGGAACCTTGGACAGCCTTCCTGATTCTGTAACTCCCATGGCAAAATATTTATATTAGCAAAGCATTAAAAGACTGACTTACTACATGCACTGCCAGCAGAATGGATGCAGGAGCTCCAGGAATAGCTTGCAAACAGAAGGCGATAGTAGCTTCACAGCTCTCCCAACACTGTATTGCCAGAGCGCCAAGCTGACTCCTCTCCACACATCTGCCTGCCTTACCACCAAGTAGGGCTTCTGTAAGTAGTCTGTAGTCACCTTTGCTCTCAACCTTCCTAACAGCCACACCTGACCACACAGGAAAGGCTCCTCAGCTGCAGGCAGCTGGACAAATTAAGCAAATTAAAGGACCAGGTTTCTGCTCTTTACAGGTCTGGGTTCTCTATTTGATAGTACAGACTTCTTTGATCGGGGACCAAAAGCTGAGGCGCATCTCCTTCAAGCAGAGTCAGTTTGCAATAGCCAGGTTCAGGGATGATCTTGACACAAGTGAACTCAATCATTTTAAAGCAAAGAACATGCACCCTCTACTGCCAAAATCAACAGTTGCTGTTGTCAAAGTTTGCTGTTGGCCAAGACCAGTAAGTCCATGGTAGAGAAAAATCATGGGATACAAGCACACCAGTAAATAAAACTTCATCAAGGCACAGGGTCGTTCATTTCGCAATTATCACCACTGCTGTAATTGTTCACGTGTTCCTGCATGCACCATCTAGGACTTTCCCCATAGAATACTTGCCACAATTTGCAGAGTAAGACTTACCCACAGGAATGACTCAAGCTCGGTGAGTGTGTCGGTCAGCGTGCAGGAGAGGAGCTAGGTGTGCCACCAACACCTTTGTCCTTTTGTTTACTTCCCGGGCCCAAGAACAATCCCTCAACTGGTCTTTCATAGCAATATAGAGGTAACCCTGTACACAAAACACTGCACTACCTTCTGCTCAATGACGTTGGCCAAGCCAGAGAATTAGATGCTCTACATTTCATCAATACAAAGGAATCATGAAAAAAAAAATGCAAAGGAATATTTGTTTTGATTAGGTTTTTTCCAGTTCCAAGAACACACAACTTAGATGTGCCAGTAGGTTGTTTGATTCATACATGTTAAAAAGCTAACCTTCAAATGGAAGGGAATAATGGAAATTAATCTGATTTTTTTTTCCTGACGCAAAAAGAAAGTGTGCTTACCTATGCTAAGATACTTCTGCTGCTTTTAGAGTTTCAGAACATGGCAGGGGAGGGGAGGGGCCAAGGAAGCAGCAATAAAAACATGAATCCCAGAATCGTATTTGGTTGGTTGGTTTTAAAAAAAATTCATTTCAATTTTACTTCTTTCATGAACACTTACGAAGAGAAGACAAAAGTATTTTCACAAAACATACAGATTAGGCTTTTGTCAAAACTTTATGGAAATCCAGGAAAGAGAAAAATAAAAGGCCTCTGGACAGACACAGAGCTAGGGAAAAAATTGACAGAATGAGATTCATCTTGGGGAAGATTAAGCTAGCAAGAACATAGCAGACTGTATTGAAGTCCAGTAAACTGTATAACAGGAAGTGAACAACTGCCATCAAATTAACTACAGTGTGAAATGTGAGGAAGAAAATGTAGGGCAGTTCAGGATTCACATGCCACCACACACAGCACAGTCAGTCTGTTGGCTGTAAGCTCTGCTCACACCATGGCTGAAATATTATGCTGGCATTATTGCACAGCCCATTTTAGAGTCATTAAAAAAAAAAAGAGAGACTGAGGGAACAAAGAGCACCTTGTACTGTACATGTCATGGTTAAGCCACAAGTACTGTACTATGTATGCACTGTAAACACATAGGAATACCTTAATAGTACAAGTGAAGTAGAACAGTATTTAAATACTGTGTATTTTAAAATACTTAATGTTTGGTTAAAAGTACCAAAAAATACCTCTTTGGTAATAGGAATGTTTTCTGCATGGTTTGAGTATACTGGGGTGAATAGGAGAGAGGAGACAAGCATGCCTACAATAGCTGTACCATCCCAGTCACTTTCAGGATCAAAGACTGATCCTTTACTGGTCTTGTGTCACAGCACAGATACCGCTGTGATACACTGAAGAAAGGAGGGAGGGGAACCGGTTTCTAAGATGCAGAGTTTCTGGGCGTTGGTGGTAAGCAAACTCAGCACCCTCTGCAGCTAACAAGAAAACACTGAGCAAAAGTCCCATATGAGCTGAAGTCAGTGGCGTTTTTGCCAAACACAGGAATTCTTACTGGTAGAAACTGTGCACTGCCCAGGGTGGGCTCCTAGGAGCACTGGTAGCCTTCCAGCACAAAGAAGGACAGTGCATTGGAATTGGGAGTGAAAATAGATGGTTCACAACCAAGATTTTGTTAACCTCCCTATCTTTTATTTTGGGCTGCATAAAAACCGTGGCCAGCAGGTCGAGGGAGGTGATTCTGCCCCTCTATTCCACTCTGCTGAGACCCCACCCAGAGTACTGCGTCCAGCTCTGGAGCCCTCAGCACAGGGCAGGCGTGGACCTGTTGGAGAGGGGCCAGCGGAAGGCCACCAAAATGATCAGAGGGATGGAACACCTCTCCTATGAGGACAGGCTGAGAGAGTTGGGGTTGTTCAGCCCGGAGAAGAGAAAGCTCAGGGGAGACCTTATTGCAGCCTTCCAGTATTTAAAGGGGTCTGATAAGAAAGACGGAGAAAGACTTTTTGCCAGGGCCTGTAGTGACAGGACAAGCAACAGTCTTAAACTGAAAGAGGGTAGATTTAGATCAGACGTAAGGAAAAAAAAGAGTCACGATGAGGATGGTGAGACACTGGAATAGGCTGTCCAAAGAACCTGTGAAAGCCCCATCACTGGAAATATTCAAAGTCAGGTTAGATGGGGCTTTGGGCAACTTCATCGAGTGAAAGACGTCCCTGTCCATGGCAGGGGGGTTGGACTAGGTCATCTTCAAAGGTCTCTTCAAACCCAAACCACTCTGATTTCTCATGGTTTCCTCTCCTCCCCACTCCACCCCACCCCCCGCCATGTAGAGGAAAATGCAGTGGCAGAAGAAGTTGAACTGAGTACCAATACAGCCATTATAAACCTTGTCCCAAAAAATTACATTCCTGTTTTTTCTAACCGTTCTGCAGAAGCCATTACTTTATCTCCTTCCTTTTTCCTTTTAAGTCATACTTTCTCATACTACACCAGGAGATACGAAGTATTAAAAAAACCCTATCATATATACACACAAAATGTGAAACTTTGAAGGAAAGTATTTAATGCCTTTTTAATCAGTTTTATCAGCCCAGAGGATAAATGTTGGCCAGTAAAGTTACAGAAGAGGTGGAAAACCCAGAAAAGCATTTTCTAAGTAGTAGCTCTGACTACTGGCAGATTGAATTCTAATCAAGACGGTGGCAATGCAAAGGGTAAACCACGTTGCTATACATGTTTCTCAAACTGGGCATTCTATGCCCTGCTCCAAATCAGAATCCCAACAACAAAATCCCTGGGATCTGGATGAGATATGACAATAAGAAAGGCCATTTCCTGTTTTTTACCTCCCTCACCCTACACCCAGTCCCCCCAAAAACCCACAAGCAAACAAGCTTTGTCCACTACCATAAAACCACTCCCCAAAATCTTGGAAGTAGATCAGCTGTGATTCATTGTTGCTGATTTATATACAAGCCAAAACAGAAATGTTAAAACAGGCCTAAGAAAGCACAAAGGAAAGCAAAAGTAGAGGTTCACAGGAATCCAGAACTAGCTACATTCAGAATTTTCTCCAGAAGGTCTCATTTGTTTATTACAAAAATTTTGATGCTACCACCTTTGTAAGCTTTTTCAAGAAAGTATGGTGTTTAGGGTGAGTCCCAGGCTACAACTAGTCATTAAAAGGATAGAAAGAAGCCATATCAGCATACTGTCACTCTGTTCTCAGCTCTGCAACCAGCTTTCCTTTGCCATTTTGTCACTGTCTTTCCCCTTCTGCCTCCATACCTCAAAGAGGCTGCAGTAACACTATCATGAATTACTCACAAGTTCTTGCAACACTTTGAATTAACTTTAAATATAGCAGTCCACTGATCTCCATTTCATATAAGACGTATCCATGCACATCACTTAGGATGGGGCGAAAGGAAGAAGAAAAAACAGCAGGGAGGGAGAGAGGCAACTACAGAGTTGATTCTGCCAGTGTGAATGCTCTTCTCAGTCGTTAACCATCTACCCTCTAAGCAACTGAAGATAGCTTTAAGGCCTTCCAAGTCAGTCAAGAATGAAAAATTAAGAGGTAAGAATAAAGCAACAGATAGACAGGAAGGCTTAATTCTATGCAAGTCACGTGTTCCAACTGGGAGCAATACACTATGCACAGCATAAGTTAAGCATTATCATATTTTCAGCATAAATATACACATAATTAGCAGTAAGTCCAAACCAGAGTCCTAACTGCTTAGGATACATACAGTACATACAGTCTTTGAAGGAACATAAGGTCCAAATCCTTCTCTCCACCCTTAGATGCAGATACTATTCCCATCTACACAAGCTGTTCCTGAAATGCAAGTATCCTCCAGTCTTCCTTGCAGGGGGATAAGTTTTCTATCTCCTTCTTCTTGCACACCTACCTCCTTTCATATTGAAAAATTACACTAGCGGTTACCTTCCCAATAAAGGACAAAGGCTATCAATATTTCCCCACACAAGCTCAAAATACAAAGGTGCTCTAACTGATATGAGGACAACCATTACTATTATAACAATCTCTCATGATATTCCTTACAATTTCTCTTCACATCAGCCAAGATATACCAGTGCCCCAAGGCAGCATATAAACCAAGTTAGCTACACTGAGCAGAAGTGTCACTTTTTCCTTTCAGGCTAACCAAGTGCCAAAAGCGAGAAGTGATGTTTTAGTAACACCTATGCACTGTTTCCTTTTTTCTTCTCAGTTCCAGGGAAACGCATATACTTGCCATCACTGCCCAAGGTTGGGTGGGGCATGTATACATACATATCTATGTACACACACACAGATATATGCACATGTATCTAACATGACAGCCAGAATGATTACATTCACCAACTCTTTAGCCCTTATTGGTCCTTAACCATCTGCCTCCTAAGTGCACACATACACTCACATAGCCATGCAAATAATTAATCTGGTCCATACACTGATGCTGCCAACTGTCTACTTTCTCACAAGACCCTCTAGAGCAGGCTGAATATATACTGAGAAAGGACCAAAGCAGGCTCCCTTGCAGCCAGAGGTGGTACCAGTGTCATATATACCACTGTACCTGAATTTGTCAACATACAGTTTGGGGCCTGACCTGAAAATCCCTCTCTGCACAGCCTTCTGGCTGAGTGCAGGCAAGGAACAGAAATGAGAAATTGCAAAGCCTGAGCAAGAAGCAGGCTGCAAAAAAGTGGAGGCACCCAGCATGCTTAAAGACCATCGCCACTTTCTGCTCTAGCAGTGACCTCTTGTGGGGAGGGTGGAAAACAACAGCCCCCTCTTTCCATTCCACTTTCAGGGACACCCCTCACAAAGGCGTTAAACAAGAGCCTCGAGCCCACACGTTTAAAGGACTTTCAGTACTTCGCAAATTGATGAAACACTATTGCAAACTGAGAAACGAAAGATAGGATAGGATAGGAAAGGAATACAGCCCTCTCACTGATAAACGAGTAGGGATAAAAATCACAGATGAAACTGAACTTTAGTAACTTTGTATTCAGGACTGCATTACAAAGTAAGTGACTTTTTTTTTTAACCATTGAAGACCCCTACCGAAATTGCTTTGGAAGGATAAATAACAAGAAATCACACTCTAATTTCTACAAGGTGGGAAGCAGAAGTACTATGTAAGGCAAAGTATTGCTGGTAATGAAACTTTCAGCAGCAGTAGCTCAGCACCAACATGACTCTCCATTTCACCACTATTCCCATCTGATGTGCGGCAGGCTGCTTAAAGCAAACTTTTCATGGATATTCATCACCTGCACATTCTCTGCCTAATGGCTGTCTGAATTAAGATCCTGTAGGAGTGGTCTGTGGTGGAACCCAAGCCACAGGAAAAGCTGTGCTTTGAATAGAAAAACAAAAATCCACCACATTATGGTAATCATTCTCAGCATCGGCACCTAACATTGCAGTATAGCTCTAACAGCTTTTTCTGGCTCAGTTTGCCATCTGAAAATGGAAACTGCTTGTTATCTACCATGGACTATCATGACAACTGCATATGTCTGTACTCTATGGGGCACTTGCAAAACAGTTCAGAAATAGTACTGTTTTCACAGCAGGATGTGAATAAAATCCAATAAATCAAGATTAGGGCCACACATATTAAAAGGCTACTTATGTACAGCTAAGGTCTTATGGAAGAAAGCTTGCAGTCAGAAAAATAATAAAACTTAAGGATCAAATTATTAATGATATGCACTTCACTTCCAGTTTGTCCTAGCTTTTGAATGCTTGAATTAGCAGATTTATTTTAAAACAACTGAACTTACGTTATCAAAAGAAAAATAAGCAATCCATGAGACTCAAATTGAACACATAGTAGGCGGGATCAAAAAATTTGTATTATCACAAAAGCCTACCTCTTCCTAACAGAGTAAACATTAGGAGCAGCAGGTTTTATGTGGAAGCTGTTAAAATTAAAGAAACAATTTGCCCATGAGTTTCACAGTAGCTTGGCAACAACACAGAAATAGTGAGAATCTGATCTTTGGCTCCAACAATCAGTGTGTTCTAATAAAAAGAATTCTGTATTTTCCATAACCTTGACCTTTATCGTTCTGTTCAATTTGTCTATTCTCTTTCCTACTCTCCTTTTTCACCACCTATTCCGTCTCAGTCTCCATTTCAGATTTCCCCTCCACCATTAGACGTTTGATATCCATTTGTCCAACCTGGCCCAGTTCCTTGCCTCCAATTTCACATCCAAAGAAAGCAAGCAGTAGGAAGATTAGAGGTGAAAACATGAAATGCTCTGTCACTCACTTTATACCCTCTCAGACCCAGTTTAAAACCAGTTTCCTGACTAATCTCAAACTCATCCTAGTTAATGTGATTTCGCCTACTCCCAGAACTAGCTGCTCACTCCTTGATTCAAGAAGTGTATTCTTTCACATCCTGAAGCCATCACAACACTGCATTGCATATAGAAGATATAGATCTCTGCTCTCAGTCCTGTGCACAGACTTATTCAGCTCTAAGCTGCACCCTAGCTAACAATGTCTGTGCTAAAATTTAACCAAAAGTCTCCAGCAGCTCCTTGGATATGGAAACAGAAAGCACAGTTCTTTATCAAATTCAGGCAGGTGCCTTTTTTTGATCTTAAAATAACTGAAAATATTTAATCCTGAAGCAAAGCTTATCCCTCTTACCAAAAGAAAGATGATGTCCCAGCACACAAAAGCTTTGAGCATCTAAAAATAATTAGACTTTCTCATTTAAAAATGGAAGAAATGACACATTTCCTCATGTCTACGAGCCACAGCACATGTAATTATCTCAAGAGATCAGATGACATATAGTTTACACATCAGATTGACGCTCCTTGACCTTAGAAGCAGCTTATGCCATTTTGGTTGGCATAATAGTTCTGCTCAGAAAAAAACCCCAAAGATCAGAAAAGTAAAGAACTTAAAAACAGGGTTTTATCTGAAACCTCATATCTTGAATAGGTGGCAGTACCAGCTCTCCTTATTGGAAAGGACATGTTCTAGGCCACATAGTCCTGAACTGCAGTGTTCTTCAAATCACTTGAGCACTTACTAAAGCTCAGTGATATGCTTGCTTTGACTGCTGAGGGAGAAACTGACTAGTGTTAAGACACCTTCAAAATATTTTAATGCTCTCAAGTTAAGCAACAATATGTAAATTTGCTTTCATGACCTTTTAAAGAGAAAAAATGCATTTCAAAGACTGTTTTCTGTAATTACAAAGACAACACTGGTGAAATATAGTTTACAGTTTAATATATTTTACTCAGTATGTACACTGTTCTCCAAACAACTTGGGTCATACAAAGGTATGTAGTTTAAGAAGTGTTAAGCAACCACCCTATCATCTGTTACATGGGGTATGTCTTAGCTGGTTTTGCTTCCTCCAGCTCAGTGTCCAACCAGCGGTATCTGCGGTGACGGCGCAGAACTTCGATTGCTTTTTGTTCTAGTGATGTTGGTTGAATACCCAGGTCTTCCAAACCAGGAAGATCAGGAAATGTCATGTCTGTTATGTGAAACTTTATAAAGAAAAGAGAAAAAAAAAAAAGAGGAAATTCACTTGATAGAACGAACAGCATTACATCCAATACAATTATTCACTTACTAAAAAAAGTATTGTGTACTTATACTTGAGGTCAGTTCCAATTTTTTGGAATTTTCTACAGATGGCAGCTCTTGGGAGATTCTACTGCAATTTCAAGGCTGCAGATATAAGACTGTTTCCCCAAAGAAAGAACCCCACAATATAATGCACTGTTGCATCTTGTACTAGATCTGAAGAACTATTTGAACACAACTGTGGTCTCAGACAACTCTGTGTGTCAGTCCCAGTGCCTCGATCATAATTTTGGCTCAGTGTTTTTCCTTTGGAGGAGGAAAAGATTCAGTGTGGCCCTACAGAACTGTGGCATAATTATACAAGGTATTGAGTACCCAGTGTACTTTGACAGGAGATACAGATGTTCTGCATCTGGCAAAAAGTCCTTAAGGCTTCAAACTGAATCAGGAATAAACAGCAGAGAGACATGCAGAAAGTGTCTTAATTTTTCTCCTGCAGGTATACATTATCGGGAAGATTACTACATTGCAACCATAAAATTAGGCCAAATTTGTAAGGGCATATTTGAGCTGCAGTTCTATACATTCTGCTTCATCAAGAAAATATATGTCAAATTATCACCTTTGGTAGATTGTTTTTCTCTGTTCATCGTTTACAACAGGGTCCTGTACAGGACAAATATTTAATTCTATTATCATATTGGCAACACATATGACCTATGTTTTAGAAAATGGGGATTTCTCTTATGCTATTATTCCTTGAAAGGTCTTTAAGTCAACCACATGTAATTTTGTGTAGATTACTTAAAGGATAAAGAGCTGTGAAAGAGGAACAATTAGACACAGAAGTGACATGAAGAAACCCCCTCATATAAACCCATGCTATATCTGAATTGCAGTAGTTTTAGTGATACAGTGCAGGCTTATTTTATGAAATGTAACTCTATAAATCACAAAGGCAGCTAGAAGTAAGGTTTTCAGGAGATGTTACATCTACATCCTGGGTCAATACAGTGACAATACACCACCAACTCCCTCTAGTATGGGGGACGAGTCAGTAGTTTGGTGGAGAGAAGCTTTGCACTAGCTTGTGAATAAGCTTAACTCTTATTACATATACTGTCCACAGTTTTTTCACAATTATTTCCAAACAGAACAGGAAGCTGGTTTATTTCACAGATGGAGAAATGTAAACATAGAAATTAATTGCTTACAGCTATTCAGTAAGCAGCTCTAAGTATAGGACCCAGTTCTCCCTGATTCATGGTAGCACTCTGTCTCAAATTAATTTGGGGACAATCAGGTCAAAATAGGCTATTGATACTGCACCTAACACAAGGCATTAAAACTCCCAACTCTGCAAAATAGTTGTGAGAGTACCTGCAACCTTCAGACAGCAGCAAGCTTAGAGTCTGTTGAAGTGCATGACCCTATTTTTGCTAACCTACACCATATAACAACGGTTTTGGCATTAACACTTGCTAAATCGCTGCTTTTTCTTCACTTGCAGTTGTTTTTTTTTGCAAGTTATTTCTCCACCTCCACTTAGACACTCTTGAGAAGTTAGGAATAAACATGGAGTTGCAACATGTTCACAAGAAATGCCCTCTAGTGTTAAGTGAGAATCTGGGCTGTGTCCAGTGCTGTCAGTTCGACTTGAGTTAATGTTAAAAATGCCATTATCTGGATGGTATAAGTGATTTCAATGCATCTAGAGGTACATAAACTCACTAGTTAACTAGTTACCTAGAATTGGAGAGCACACCCCGCCCCAATACCTTAGCTGCACATTGCACATCCAATCTCTACTTTGCTACTTTCAACAGCATGTGTTCTGGGGGGAAGGGGAGGGGGCACAGCAAAGCATGCAGCCTTGACCACTTATAATACTTAAGAAGGTTGGGCCCTTTCCCCACCTCCATCATGTTACTTCTTGCTATATAACCCTCTCACCAATTCTTTCAACCGCTTTCTTAGAAGTATTTAGAGAAATATGTTAACTGTTCTTCCTCCACCAATGCTAGTGGAAAGACTACATCATAATGATGCCTTTTAAAAAAAAATTCAGTTATTCCCTTTCTCTTACTAAGTCTTTATGACTACACCAGAGGCTCTGCTTTGACAGTTGGCACTGTAACAGGTCTGGACAAGTAAGTTAAGAGCGAGATTGCAGAACAGTAGCTGCAGCAATTGTATGGCAGGAATCATAACCATTTTTGAGGAAGGTTATATATAGACACCTTTAAAAATTTAAATTTTTGTAGAATCCAAACAGTCTGAAAGGAATTCTTTATAGTCAAATTCTAGCCACTGAACTGACTGCAATACTACACCACATGATATACACACATTTCAGCACTCCTTGAATCCCAAACTACATGTGCAAATTACAAATACACAATGAAACATTTCCCAATAATAATTTGTGGATTGTCCTACACTTACCCGGTCCACTTTGTCTCGTGTTAACCATGGTTCAAATGGATTAATCTCAAAGCATCTTGCAACTAAACTGTAATCAGAAAGAGTATTGCAAAAGTACAGTCATTATCCAGATGCATAGAAGAAAAACAAGAACTGGTAAAAATATTTCACAAGTAATAGACAGTGAGCAAGAGCTTGTTCTGTAGCTATTGCAAGCTATGAATTCATTAAAGCATTGAACGTGCCAGCCAGCAAGTTCTTAGCTGTCCTTCTGGTAACTTTAACTGTTTGCTACTGAATTATTTGATCTCCTATTCTTTTACTTTGGAAGGGAATAGAGGAGCAGATATCTAGAAGTAAAAATGATCATTAGTGGGTGGGGAAAGTAAACCTCTACATCCAGTTCCCCACACACCAGGGAGTTCAATCTTGCCCCTGCCTCTCCTCCAAACACTCTTCCTGTGTAGGCAGTAATCCAATTAGTCATGAAGCTTGATTCAATGCCTCCATGAGAAAACATGCTTGCTGACAACTAAATGAGTTAACAGCTGTACAAACAAGACAATGGAATCTGGAGCAATCTGAATCTATAAAAAGGATATTTGCAGTTTCCAGAAATTAAGTTTCCCTTGAAAGAAAGAAAATCTGGCAGAGAAAAGAAACTAACACTACAGCTCTTGCTCAATGTCTTGGGACCAATAGTATTGAAGGTAGACTGTCTTACTATGCTCACCTGGCAGTCTAGGGTGCTACTAAGTTACTGTACATAAACTGAACTAGGCTTATCCGCCTTTTAGATGCACTCTTTTCTCAAAAATATGAAATACCACTTAATTTAGCCCATAAAGAAAAAAACATTACACGGACCACAGCAAATGTGAATAAAACTATTAAGTACCCACATAGTCACTTTTTAAAAAGCTGCTCTGTGTCAGTTGAGCCATGTTAACCTGATGCTTCTACAGCCAATTCAGAAACAGTCACAACACATTTAAGATGTTATTCTAGCATCACTCATCATCAGTTACATGAATCCAATGTTGACTCCTATTAGCTGATTGGTAGCAGGGTTTTAACATTGGTGACTTTTTTTTAGCTTATTAGCTTGCATTGTACTAAAATTGAGGAGGACCAGCACCCCAAACATTAACACATCTCAATCATGCTGAAGGCAACTTCTGAAATGGCATTTACTGTTTGAGGCAGCTCTTCAAAAGAATATGACTATGCCTTAAGGACTAGGCCCAGGCTTAGATTTATACTGCACTTTTTCATGCACTTTTATTCAGTAGCTGCAATTCAGCAAATCAGCTTCTATCCTCAGTGCCCCCGAGGCCAAAATGTACAGTTGCAGAAACAGCTCAGTGCATGCAAACAGAGCCTTCGCAGTCCATCCACTGTAGCCAACTGATGTGATGCTACACCCTTCCCTTGTTCCAATTTATTACCATCTTCTAAAGTGCCCTCATATCACAGACAAAGAAATGCTTGCTCAAAACTCCACTGCTCAAATTCCCAGGCAAAGATACCCATACAAACTTACCTCCAACACTGCCTCAAATCAATACAAAGGACTGAATTAGAAAGTCAATCAATACCCATACCCACCCTTACCCCAACTCTGCTTCCCAGGTGACAGTGCTCACCGGAGTGGAAGGACAGCTGACAGTAGCAATACCTTAAACTGCTGCAGAAAAATCTGTCAGGGCCTACTTTCAGCAACATACACACATATTTTCCCTGTGGTACTACTAAAAGTTTGTTTAGTTTGCTACTGAATGTCTCTACTTAGGACCTTTTGCTACTTTTTGAATCAGAAAAGCCATTCAATGACTCTGGAATAAATAGTTATGTTTATTTACAAGTACACCTTTCCTACACTAGCTCATTAAATGCAGGCCTGTGGATGAGCAGAAGACTCAAAGCTAGCTAACAGTACCTAGGGAAAGCCAGTTTCTACACTCCTATCATGTTAAGTAACATCTGGCAATATTAAATAACTAATGCAACAGTTATTTACGCTTCTGTGCCGCCTGGTGGATGCCAAGTTCTTAGTGAAGGAAGGATTCCACTTACTGGTAGAGAGGGCGTGGAAGTGGATAGGGAAGAAAGGTTCGAAAGGTAACAGCATAGATGTATTCTACCATGTCATACAGGAGGTACCGGTTAGGTCTGAAATAAAAAGCAACAAACATTACAGGTAAGCTAGGTATACCTAAATATTTACTGAAAGAGACAAAAATTTTAAAGCCCTCCACCCCCAAGCCTACCAATGGCCTGTTTTGTTCAATCTAAATGATTTGCCAGATTTGTCATTTTCCTCACACGAGGGGAACAAATTTTGGCTCTCCAGATTCTGTACTGTTTGAAATAAAGACGGATTAAGTTAGAAAAACATATCATCTGACATCAGTGATGGTAACAGTGTAAGTCATAAGTTGCAAAATTGTTTTGTCACTGAGTTGGGTGCCAATGCCCAGGTGCTGGCAGGGAGCGGAGCTGCAGGGGCAGCCTATGTGGAGAGGTTGGGGCTGCCCTGTGCTGGGCACAGCTGGCTCCAGCAGACCCACAGCAGGGCACAGCTGAGCCCCTCAGACAAGATGGTGGCGCCTCTGGGAAAACATATTTAAGGAAAGGCAAAAATGTCACACAGGCATAGAGGAGTAAGGAATAATCTGTGAGAAACAGCCCTGCAGAAACCAAGGTGACAGCAGGAGGCACCCGAGCAGAGACTCCTCTCCTCACAGAGAGCCCACAGTGGAGCAGGTTTATCTTGAAGGACTGCAGCCCATGGAAGGGCCCATGCTGGAGCTGGGGAAAGTGCGAAGAGGAAGGCGTGGCAGAGAGGAGCTGTTATGGACTGACCCCAGAGAGGGTAGGAGTGAAGGACTGAAGTTGATCCTGGGAAAAGGGTGGAGGAGAGAAGGTGTTGTTTTACTGTTTTTGTGCTTTTGTCTTTATTTCACACTATTCAAATCTATTTTAATTGACAGTAAATTAAATTAATTTTTCCCAAGTCGAATCTGTTTGGCCCATGACAGTAACTGGTAACCAATCTCTCTATCTTTATCTCAACCCATAAACTTTCCATACTAGTTTGTCCTGCTGTCCTGTTGAGGAGGGGGAGTGAACAGCTGGTGGGCATCCGGCTCTGCTGGCCAAGGCTAACCCACCACAATCATAGTGAATAATATGTATTCTGTGTACTTTTAAAGCACACCTTTAATGTGCCTCCTCCATGCTGACTTAAATTCTGAATACAAGATTTTCGGTGCTGTGAGAGGACTGAATTTGTACAAGTCTTGTACAAGCCACTTGGCAGTTTGTAATACAAGGAAGCCAGAAAGCAAATGGTAAAATTAATAAAGGTTTGTTAACAAGACATGCCACCTTTGGTAGCAAGTGGCTGCAAGGAAATTTATTGATTTGCCTTTCCTCAACTAAGAACATACTGTTCTCTTCAAAAACAAGAGGAAGAAACTAAGGTAAATTCCTCCAAAAGAATGCATTCCCCCTCACAAGATGGAGGGAAGGAAGCAGTCAGTCTCCTGCACACCTGCAGTAGTTTAAGAGAAACAGATACCATTGGGAGTTCCCATTCTTTCCTTGTTCAGACTTTGCCTTAGCATTTTAATACTCTATAGATGGCTCAGACTGAAACAGATATCTCCCTTGGCTTTCAAGGCAACTTGCTGGTATTCCAAAACATCCTGAAAATCTTCACAACAATAACAACATCCTCATGCCTATCCAAAGGTAGTATATGCCAATTTCACTTTCATCCTGATATGCAAGAACCATGGAAGGATGTATAATATATCCAAACTTAAAAATGTGAAAACAAAGACAAATATTGTTTGTTCCTTTACAAATTACTAAACATTAACAATACAAATTCACCAAGAATAGTATCACGCTGAAGTGTCATTACATTAACCACAATACTAGCAGACAGCAAGCTCTAGAGAGCATTAGCATTCAAGACAGAAGATTTAATGAGTGGATGAAGCAAAGCCAACGCCATGGGGGAAAGAGGGGAACTGGTAAAAAAAACCCATACCAAATATTCAGGAATTCAGAAGTAGCAATGACACCACTAGCTGTCATAGTTAAAACTATTCCAGCGTATAGTAGGAAGGAAGGGAAAAACACAACAAAACAAACCCACCACAGAAATAGAATGGTCTTTAACAAAACTAGTATTTTAAACTCAAACTGGTAACTCCTTTTAAAAAAATAAAAAAACATGTCGTACAGCTTTAGTCAAGGGTTACGCTGCACAGTTCCTTTGGTTTTCCAACACTGATTTGGATCTTCAATTTAGACCATCACTTTTTCAAAGTCTTTTCAGTCACTGTTATTGTGCCTGAAACTATATTCCTTGCAATGAC
>NW_010539651.1:0-12005 GCF_000687285.1 Phaethon lepturus | reverse complement strand
TGCATCCCTGCATCTGAAACCTGGGCACTGAACTCCTGGCCTTCTGTAAATTGCCAAAAAATGAGACTTAGAAACCGTAACGTTCAAAGTTTAGCCAATTGCCCTTCCATTTGGCTGCAAATAGGGTTCTATTTAGTGTGCAATTCTCAACTCCTCCTGCAGTTGCAGCAGTTGCTTCTGCTGAGACAGTGATGAAACTAAAAATAGGCACCTCTCCCTACTTTTGGGTCAATATATATCCAAAGCCACCTGCCACATCTTCAAGTTTGCCCCCAAGAGATAAAATAGTCACTCAAAGGGTAATTTCTATTCTCTTTGATAAAAAAAGTGGTTTTGAATGGCTGTTTGTCATTTGTTTCCACTTGTTCTTTAGTGTGATGCTTCATATCATCCCTGTGATCTGAAAGCAACTTCAAGTTACTTAATAACCTTATTGTTGCTGTTAGTAGTCCTTTTAGACCATTGCTAGCTTCTCTCTCTTATTCTGCTAGTTTTTGAGCAGAAGTTCCTCAGCGTGATCCAAAAGAAGTTGAAGGGCTGCTTGCTGCCTTTTCCAGAACACCAGCATACAGCACACCTAGCCTAGCTGCCAGGATAGCATCTTCTTCAACACCTCAGTTACAGCACTGAAGAAAGTGACATCACACAAGATGAACCAGCAACGATCTCTGCACTATGGGAATAAAGGGCTGTCACTGCAATGGCGTCACAAAACAAACATGGAAAAACAATGTAATCTTAGAAAAACCTTTTGCAAAATACAGATACTATGCACATTTTTAGTGTATAACGGGGTAAGACAGAGATATGCATGCAACAGGAAAAAGAGAGCTGTTCAGCATCAGTTGTATCTTGACTAATTAGCAACTGTTTTCTTTATCCATCAATCTAATGTTCCTTTTACCACATATACTGGATGAAGACCAGTTCCAGTGCTATGTTACAGTATCAAAACATGGACCCATTACCTTGGCATTTGCCACATTGTTTATTCTTAATGCTAATGACCTATTCTGGCTTGGAGCTTTTGTACACAAAAATACTCCGAGAGATCCACTGTCTCTACCCATTTAAATTCTAAGTGGTTTACACACAACTTTTGCAGAATTTTCTCCAAACCTATGTCGTCTAGCAAGTTTCCCAAGACTGCCTATTTCTTTGTGTGCACATACATAACATTAAATGCAATGAGGCCCAAACTAGGATTTTCAGAGTACTCACAATAACAGCTTGAGTCATTTTTCCTCCCAAAAAGGAGGTGGAATTTATTGCAGCTCAAACTGTGTGCATGGATAGAGAAATTAAATGTACTGTGCAGCATGCCAAAAAATGACACCAAAAAGAAGTACTTCAGTTAATTAGAATCAGAAAAGTAACCTACCCAGCCAAGGCATATGTTTTTCCTTTAGCATCAGGATCCTTAATTGCATTAATAATTGCCTTTGCTACATCAACCACCTGTGAGAAAAATTCAGACAATTATCAATAGAAAACAGGAATGCATGCACACAGTCCTCTTTCAGAAGTGATTTACAGGGGGAAAAGAAAAAAACAACACATATACAGGGTATTCAGGATTGTCTTGTTGTATTGAAAACTTACATATACCGGTTGCTTCACTGTTTTTTTGCCCAGAGAAATAAGAGGCACACCACCAAACCAGCGCATGTCTGACAAAGACACATAAATAACTTAAGAATAAAATCTGTGAATCCTTTCAGTAAGCAAATAACCAATACATTTTGAATACACTGAGTGTGTATTTCTTCTTAAAACTGACTTAACTTAAAAAAAAAGGGAATTACCATCCAATTCTAGTAGCACTTTTCAAGGCACATTTAGTTTTCTTAACAACAGTGATGGGAAGACTGTATTTACTGTTTAGAGTGGTTCAGAGATATCTCAACTTTGCAAGACAGAAACAGATTCCACTCTATCCTTTTGAGCAATTTTGCTGGTGATACATCAGAGTCATTATTGTTGCTTCTGAGCCCAGAACAACTCAGGTCAATTTTTACATTGGAGTATTACCAACTTGAAAAAATTACTTTCCGGGTAAACTACTCTGAGGGTTAAGATGACCAGTCTTTAGCTCAGAACAACCTTTAAAAAAAAAAGTTCTTTAAAAATAGTTATTAAAAAAAAATCTTTTAAAAAAACGGAACCAAAAACTACCACAATAGTACACCTCCCCAACTCAAAAAAAAAAAAAAACCTCAAACCACAAAGTCTAACTAGATTCAGAAAGAATTCAGTCATGAAATGAATATTTATTATGTTTCCCATTACACACTATCAGCTACCAAAATACAGTACCTTCCTGATAAAAACATACCTCTCTGCTTTTCAAAAGAAGTCACATTTTCCTTCTGTTCTCTACGGACAGGTATACAAATCATACACGGTTTTTTATTTCAAGAGTACATACTTGCGTAATGATTGAGAAATCGGTCCTCTCTCCCAAACATCTCAGAGGGCTTCAAAATTATAGCATCTGGAAATTCTTCCTTCACTGCTTTCTCTCCAACAGCCTATCATTCAATTAAAACAAACACACCCATTAGATCCATTCTGAACAGACCAGAAGACGACGCCTTTTCAGAACTTAATGCATCCTGACTACAGCACTGAAAGAAATGACACCATAGTAACACAAAAATTATTTTCATCCAAGTCATTTGATCTTTGAGATGCTATGCTAAGATAAAGGTCTCTCAGACCATCCCAAAAGTCCCATAAATATGTAGATCATTTCTTCTATTTGAGATACTATACAGTCTCACTAGTGAAGTGACATAAATTTAAAGTGACAAAGTTCAAAAAGGAAGAAACCCAACCTAAGTACTCCTTTTGCTTATATCAGACCAGAGCTTGTAAGAAAACAGAAGGTTTATTACTTCATTATCAGAACACTCCAAGAACTGCTTAAGTACCATTAGAAATTTCAGTGGTAGCTATCTACTTTCCACATGGGACTGGCCAATAGAGTAAGGCCTAACTATCCTATAGGGTTGTGACGCATTGAGAGCTACCAAATTTTAACCCTGGTTTTAAAAAGATTTTATACTAAAGACAAGGCAGAGTAAAGTGAGCTCAAACAAAACAAAAATAGCTGAAACTGGCCCAGTAGCTGTATTAAAAAGAGAAAATCAGTAATAGAAAATTATAGCTCCTAATAAGGAAAAAATAATAGGATACCAAAATGAGATTTTTTTTTTTTGCTACAAGAGCAGGTAACAATCCCACTCTCCAAGGGCCTGTGATCATGATACTCATCCGTCTTTGCATTTTGGCATCAACTACTTTGCTAGGTCATTCCAGCCTTAGATGTTATGCCTGATACCAGATTCCAAACCAACAAACTAGTTTCTCTTTCTTAATGATACCAATTTTAGATGCAAAGATATTCAAGGATAGAAGAAAGGATGAGTTTTCAGGAATACAAAATCTACTTCCCTGCAAAGCATATGAAATATTAAGGAGGATTTTTAGCTCCAATAAGCACATTAACTCAAAAATTCCTCAGCTGCAGAAAACATTCAATAGTAAATTCATACACTGATTTCCTTCAAACAGACCCGGGGCGGGGGGGTGGGGATGGGGTGGGGAGTAAGCTCTGAAAATATATTCAAACGGTTTCCAGACTTACTTTACTCCTGAGGTATTTGGAAGGACTCTTCATGCTAGCATTCAGGTGAGAGATATGAATGAGTGTTTCCACACCAGCTTCCCTAGTTATCTGTGCAATACTTTTAGGAATATTTACAAATTCATCTTCAAAACTGAAGTTTCTAAAACAAGGCAAAAAACAAATTTTAATTTAAGAACAATAAACAGGGGTTCCCTATCAACTAATAGCAATCATTACATATTACTTGAATATATTTCAAAAAAACCTATCTTGACGCTATTTGTTAGAAGTTTCCCTTCATGAGGGACTCTTCATATAATAAAAATGTGATGTAAGTGAAATGCAACAGTAAGCTTCAATTACAGCAATGGTACTGTGCTTTTTCACCTGTTAAGACTAAATCAGTACGAAAAATCCTCTTGCCTACTTGTCTGTGACAAACCAGAAACTCTTCCCAAGTAAAAAAAAAGAAAAAAAAAAAAAAAAATCTGTTTTCAAGAGAAGTGCCGCACCTTGAAATCTGAGGAAAGCTGTCTTTTTACAACACCTGTTCAAAATGTGACTTGATTTGATGCACTCAATTACACTACAAAGGAGCTCAAAAATTCTGAGCAGCCTAAGTTACAGCAGATGCTAGGCATTGGGAAAGTTGACAAAAACAGACCAAAGAACTCATAGGTGCTTATGTAAATGGGAAATTTTACATTTACAGAACAGATAGAACCATTTCATAGCAGCTATAAGGGACTTCAAGGAGAAGCATGCAGAAAGAACACCTCTACTCATTTTATGGCATCCAAGGGGCCTAAATTAGGGGGCTTCAACTGTAATCTCGTTTGGCATCTGATCAAGAACAATACAGAAGCTCTGTCTCCAAGCAGAACTGACATTATAGGCTGGCAACAATCCCAAAATTCTTTCCAACTATCCCAAGAATACAAGCGGGAGAATTGGCTTCTCATGTTTTTATAGTGTCCTTGTAAGCACCCTGCTCCGTCATTTCTATTTGCTTTGTGTAACAAACATCTTGTCCAGATGTCCATGTCTCTCTCTCTCTCTGTCCTTATCTACTCCCACAGCTCTTCAGATCCCACTGGAGTCTAAAGAAAGCCTTAAAAATAAAGTTATTTTTGAGCCTTCAATAACTAATCTGATCCTGGGAACCATCACTCCTGTTCTACTCACAAAAATAGATTTTAGAAACACACAAGAACGAACAACATCCCTCCTGTAACTATGGAGTTTTCAAACAACATAGTATACACAGATGAGACTGTACACGAGTGCTAGGCAAAAAGGAAAGTATTTAATGGCAGGCTTTACTTGTTTTTGACTGATCTCTATTTCTAATCTTACTCTTTTTTTTTTCCCCCCCTGCTTAAGTTTTTCATAGACTTTGGGATGATTACAATGGTTAGTCTGTCCTCATGTTTAACAGCCCATAGAATTATCTCAGGGTTCCAGCACCACCATCGATACCAACATGGTAGATAAAATACATAAGAACATTTGTGCAATACAGTGGTAGGTTTTGGAACATCCAAAAGTCCTTAACATGTACCAAGACTCCTCTGCTTTTGAATCTGTTGAAACTGACCAGAGTGACAAGGTTTGGGGTTTTTTAACTAGAATGAAACTTTTTGTTGTTATTGTCATACTTCCTTTCAGTAACAAAGAAACCCTCCCTTATATAAATCATGCTTTTCATAAGAGTCCAGAAATTCTAAAGGGGGGAAAGTACACACGAAATACCTATCTGAAAGTTAAAAAGAGATTACATTGTCCTTGGTCCAACTGTACAGACTTTCTTTTCTTCCCTCACTCCCACATTACGAAGCAATTTCTTCTGTTCTGACAGAAATAGGAGTTTGAACATTTACGTTCATAATTTAGTAACAGCGCAAAACAATCCTGACAGGTTGGTTTCTACATTTTTACGTTATCCCAAAGTCTGAAGAAGATATAAAAAGAACCAAAAACTTTGTCAGATGCACAAGGCCAAAGTTAATTTAGGTTGAGTGGGTCCTTCCCCAACTACACTGTGTTATAGACTCCAACAGTGGGACAAGGAATTAAGTGACTATCAGAAAAAGAAAGTACCCCTACAAATTTGAATGCAAAATCAAAGCATCTCCCAGAAGTTATGTATGATATTTGACTAGACAAGAAGCAGCTGAAGTAGGTGCTTGCCAACAGACACACTATTTTAGGAAAAATAATTGTACAATTTGAGAACACAACACCAAATAGCTGCTCACAAAAAAAAAGAGCAAAGGCATTAGGCTTGTAAATGCAGATAAAACTGATATCTGCATTTGTTTCTGTCTACTACAATAGCAAAATTATGTACCGTATAAAGGCAAATTACACAACTAATGAGTTTTTGTCTGGAAGTTCTGCACAAGGCTTTAAATAAAGTTTTTTTAAATAAAGGACAGAATTGCACACATGCAAAAAAAACCAGGCTATTACAGGTATTTTTAACCTAAAATAAATACGGGATTTTAAAAATGGATTTCAAAAAGGAACTGTTTTTTAAAAATTATTACCAAAAAATGCTTATGTAGCTAATGGTGTCTGTGCCAAAATTCTATCAAGGAATGACGCTATTAATCATAATCTTAGGGACTCTCCATCAGCTATTCCTGTTTATTAACATTTATCAGAGAATAGGAAAAGCTCGATCATAAGCTTATTCTAGTAGGCTACAATTCATCACTATGCCAAAAGTGATGATGCCAAAGGACAAAAACCCAATTCTGTAACAATGTAAATACGAGCTCACAGAAACTGGCGAACCTCTGTCAGCTATAGGAAGGCATCCAGCAAACATCTGTAAGGTGTATGAAAGCCGTACATTGAACTCTGACGGAACAAAAGCCGTACACTAGAAACTTATAGAAAGAATGCACTTTTCAAGAGCAGATCATAATCAATATTCCAGTTAATCATTTAAAGAAATGTAAGAACTTTTATATGCAAAATTTCAGTTTTGTCTTTTCATAGAAGCCAAGAATAATGTCAGCATCGCTGCATACTGTACACATGCTGTAACATGTTGCTACAACGTCCAATACCTGGCACAAATCTATCTATATATAGCTGGGGAAAAAAAAAGAAAAAAAGAATTACTTTGTTTCCCATTCCTTTCCAACAAGATTAATGACCACATTGCTGTGTTCCACGGCTCTTCGGATAGAGTCTTTGTCCTTACAGTCCCACTCCTGTAACCAGAGCATCAAATGGGAAAACGATGAGATAATGTGTAAATAGGCATAATCAAAGAAAGATCTTTCACACCATTTCCATTTAGAGGCTAAACAATAGCTGGAGTTCTGACTTTGAGAATGATTAACAGACTTCCTTGTATAGCAATGGTATTGTATTTGATCTAGAGCCAAAGCTAGACTTACCAAGAAGAGAAGTTGCCCCAGGTCACCCATCGGTCGCAGATACATGAGGTCATACTGATCACAGCGATAGGGTATGATTACTTGAGATCCAATGCGACCTAAGCATTCAAAAGAAGTTTCATTTGTCTCAAGCTACTATGTAACCTTAGGGAGATCAATCTCTGAATATATAAAGCTTCCTTTTTTTCCCTGGCATTAAAGCACAACAAATACACACAGATATCCTGAACAGTTATCTGCAAAGCTGAAAGTAGCACAGAAGTCAGTTTTTGAATCTACGTCACTGGAATTCTTAAGCAGGGACATACTTGAATAGTTGAGCTTCTAAGACAAAATGCAGAAGCTTGTAAGATAAACAGTATAAGCTGCTAACAAACAACAAAAAAAAGAAAAATCACAGTGTGTGCTATAAAATAGTACAATACCTAAAAATGTGTCACATCTAAGGATATTTGCATTTTTTAAAGTTGCATGGAGAGAAGGAAAAAAAGGAGTTATTTTCTAAAACTCAAATTCAAAGGGGCATTATAAAGAATTCCAACCAAATTCCTGCAAACATTTTAGTAAAATGTCCTAAGGAGGCCAAAACCAGAAGAATCAAGTATGTGCTGCACCTCTCCTCAGATTGGCATTTTACAGACTGGAAAAAGTAGTATTTGAAGGAGAAACTTAAGGAGACTTATTTAATGATTTTAACCATGTTCTAAAGCTTCTAAATCTCATAGATTAAAATAGTTTTTACTAATTGTCACATCTTGGCACTTTAATAGACCAAACACTATGAAAGTATCACACAACACACCTCTTCACTTTTAAGATCCAAAAATGCCAGATATTTCTAGATTATCCTACAACCTGAGGGAAAACTAGAGCTTTGTTAAACACTTAATTTTTTTTAATTAGTACTCCTGGGGAACATTACCTAAACGGTTGACAACATATCGTCCCAGAAAACCTGTAGCCCCAAAGACCGTGGCCACGATGCCACTAACAGAGGATCGTCCACTTCTTCCACGAGGGATCACCGCATGATGAACTTGGCAGCGCTGCTGCAACACAGATGGTGCTGCAGCTAACACAGAAATGCCAGGGCCTACAACACAAAACGAGAGAGAGCATGTGATACGAGCTAAAAGTTATCAGTGTTAAACCATAGTTAACGTCATTTTTCCCATTACAGATCTGTTTTCTGTAATCTCCCTCCGCAAAACTTCCCATGTCAAGACTCCTGCCAGGCTATTTCAGAGATAGGTCAGAGGATAGTAGGCTTGAGGGAGCTGCTCATAAAAGTCAAAGACCAAACTAGGACACGAAAGGAGCAGACTAAGGTTATCCGTTCCTAAACAGCAAGTAAAGCTTAACTGACTAGCATTAGTACTTGATGTATAAGGTGAAGCACAAAAGTTTGGCAAAGAATACTTGCTACAGACAGGTCCCACCCAAGTACATCCACACCCTGCTCCCAGATCTGGTAACTGCAGGACAAAGACCTCACAATCACTCTAGGTGTAGCTAACCAGACTTAGTACCTCAGTCTAAATTTAGCAGACCCAAACGTTGGAGGAGAAGGTAGCAATCCTCCTATATCACAGCTTTGGAGTGAAGGGAAATGAAGAGATCAAAGAGCCAGATCGATGATGCATAGAATACTGTCTCAAAGCTGTTCTTTTCTCAAGGAGCTATGAAAAGTTAAAAGCCACAGAAATAGGACATCAGTAAGATATTGACATAAGTTGACAAGGTAGCTCCAATAGGGTGTTTGAAGAGAAGAAACATGTCCTCTCCAACCAGGTTAGCCAAAAGCAAGAAATAAACCTCTTTTAAGAGATTTTTGAAATTAGAAGTGTTTAACGTTACTACGTGTCCATGCTCATAAAAAGAAAGGAACAGTGGCACTAATGTTGTAGTCATGATGTTAAGAAGATAAAAAGGACAGGGTATGTTTGGACATAAATTCTGTTTTGTTAGATCAGCTGATAGAATTCAAACCAGAAAATCCAACAAGATTTCAGTGCCTGAAGGAGGTGTTTCTCTACCCAAAAGTCCGTCTATTCCTCCTCTCTCCATACCCACAAATTGGAATAACAAAAGATACCACATCTCCAATTTTGTCCTGAAAGGTAGTTTGACACCCATTTAACTAAATAAAGCAATCACACATATATACTTGTACTTATCAAATTAATATACTATGCCTAGAAACTACTCCAGTTAGCTGATAAAAACAGGACAAAATAACATATTACCTACACAAACTTCAAGTAGGTGTATGACTTCCTAAAAAGCAACTCTCCTACAAAATAGGTCCAAGCTCAGAACAGTTGAACTGGGCATGGTATCTGTCTTAAAGTGGCAGATATGCAGGGCCTTTCTGTTACGGAAGCAGAGACCTTGAGACTAACTATGAGAAAGAAGGAAAATACAGCCTATGATAAGCACCCATTAAAAAAAAAACACAAACAAACCATCAGATGTCAAACATCTGGAGTTTAATAGAGGTACACACTCCTGTGATATCTAACTAATATCTAAAAACCTGACATGCGGTTTTGAAAGTGGCACAATATGTTCATATTAAACTTCAGAATACTCCAAACTGAAATTTTAAGGAATACGCCAACTCATCACTGTAATTCACCACCTATCTTTGCTCTCTGCTTTTTCTATCACCCAGTTAATTTAACAATGCCCACTAAAATCTTTGTGTATACTTCTGCAGAATTACAGTAAAGGTGAAGACAGTAATTTCAAAGGATTTCCAATACGGCACATCTTAAAACACATTACCACGCTGTCCTTACAACATTATCTGACACAGGCTACACAAACATACAGTCCATACCATAGGTTTTTCCATTAAAAACTTTTGGAGCAGGGTGTTGCTTTTTTTCTTTATTCTTTTAAATTAAAACAACAGTACAAACTTGCAAATGAGATCAGGAGTGTGTACGGAATACTCTGTACAGAATAAAGCCTGTAGCTATGTAATGGGTATCTGGAGAGTGAAGATTAACAAAGCTCAGTACAAGCGCAAGTGTAAAGGATAGCACTGAGGGAGAGAGTTGGATGAACTTGTTACCTTCGTTAGTGTTCTGATAACTAGGGTTTTGTTACTTATTTTTTAGGAAAAGCAGACTCACAGGAAAATTACTGAGTTCTTTATAACCAGCAGGATTCCTTCAAGTATGCAAAAAAGCTACATGGTATGCTGAGATGGTAAAAGAAAAAGCTTGATGACCCATACTCCTTCTTAGTACTTTGCTTACATACACTTCGCTTTCTAAAGGTTTGTAAAACATAAAATAAAATTACACATTATCCATATTGTGTAATCTATCCAACAGAATTAACACTATTTCTGTTACTTTTAGATAGGAACATCTCAGGCCTTACAATATAAAACCTAAAAGCAACAGGATTTTAGTACACTGTGAGCACCTGTTGAAAAACTACTATTAAACAGATCAACCCATGTAAGAAGGACAAGAAAGTTAATCTGAAAAAAATTCTACATGTCTTTCAACAACTTTGTGGCTTTTTTGCTGTTATTTCTGCAAAAATTATTGATGGCACGCTCTTCAGGATATCACTGTCACACTAACAAATAACATCCAATTACTCTCTTGTATTCTCCCACCTGTATGTATACATCTGTTGTTGCTTGCCTTATGCTGTAAGGTCTTTACTGGTGTACACATTTTCTTGTTCCATCACCGTACAAGATCAGTCACAATATATCACCATCTATGGTTAGGTGCCCAATAACTACTCTATTACAACAAAAAGTTGAGTTTTAAGATATCCATGAGACTCAAAGTAAGCAGGCTAGAGACATCCTCACACTGTTTCACAACCTTCCATACAGCACGGAACCCTGTCAAAACACAACACTTATTAACTCCAGACTACATAACTTACCAGAGCCATACAATTTTCAAAACCCGTGTTAGTATCTCCAGACTGAGCAGCACTTCTTAAAGGTCTGCATTTCCATGTAACACAGGTTTGCTCAGAGGTTCCTTCCCCAGAACAGTAGGATTTCATCTTCTTTGACAACTACAATTTATTTGTCATTGGAAATTTTACTATCCATACCTGAAGCAGCTTATGAATGCTGATTTGAATTAAACCTCAATATTCACATTAAACCAGAACCATTTTTTTCTTGAAAAGACACATTGCTCCAGTTAAAATACGCTAAATTCTTTCTTCACCTTTATCAGCCAACAACTGTTAGCCATCTCCCACTCTACCCAACAGAGGGGCATGTACTGAATCAATTTAACAAAAACATAGTCCTGCTTTGGTGGCAAAAGCCCAAATACAAGCTTTAAATAAAACTTTGGTACTTAAGCATGCTTATAGATCATGGCCAAAATGTCAAGGCCACCTAAGAAACTGTAAAAAGAATCCAACCTTTTAGCCTGCAGGACAGCATTTCTCCTTCTGAGATTTTGACAGTCCCAGTGAGACAACCTACTGTGCAGCTATGCCAGCAGCCTGAGTCAATCCCATGTGGTCCTTTGAGCTACAAACCCCAGTTCCCTAAAGGAAGGAAGGCAGAAACCTGACCATTTCTGCCGCAAACAGTTATTCTAACCAGTTGCTTTTCAGACGCTGCCAGCTCCCTCAGCCACCTCTACTCCGAGGGCGCCGCGCTGAGAGACGGGAGGCCAGCGGACAGGCGGCTAGCATAGCACCGCACAGGCTCGGGCAGAAAACGCAAGGGCAGCCTGGCTCCCCGCGGCCCCGTGGGGAAGAACGGCGCGCCGGCCCCGGCCGTGACACTCACCTGCCCTTGGCAACAAGAGGCCGCGGGGAGCCCGAGAACAGCGAGCCACGGCCGCCATCTTGCTTTACCCACTAACCCTCGCGCCGGACGGCACGGGAACAGGGTCAAACCTCTCCCCCGGTGCGTGCGCAAGAGCAACTCATCGGGAAATGGGAGGGAGGGGGACTGT
>NW_010539650.1:30953-60521 GCF_000687285.1 Phaethon lepturus | reverse complement strand
ACCCCTGCAGCCCCCCCGCTACCGAAACCTTGCCACGCAAACCCGATACAGGGCAGTTCGGTGCCTCAGCTGCTTCCTGACCCCGTGCTCCTGCACTCTCAAGCCTCTTAATTCAGTACCACGGGAAGGCGGCCACGCAGCAGTGATGGCGCTGGGTGGCTCGAGGTCATACAGGCAGAGAAGGGAATGCAACCTTAGTTTTCATTTCAAGTAGCGCTGCAAGAGCTGACCCATCATCTTTTCACGGAGAAAAATATGGAGAATGGAGGGAAGGAATGTTTTGAGGAAGGAAATAATGATCTAAGTATTTTTTCTGATCTGGTCATCACTAGGAAAACAGTCCAATGGCAATTACATGAGTTTATGGAGGCTGCCTGTAAAAGCTGCTGCTTTCAACGGTGCCTTTTAAATTGAAGCATATGAGAAGTTAGTCCAATAGGATATTAAATCCTTGCAGCAGGCACAAGCAATTTCTGTTTGAAAGTGTCGATCCACCTAAGTACCCCTACTTGTACTGGTTTTTATTAAACTTCGCTCTGAATATGTAGTGAAGATGTTGAAACGTGAAAGAGAGGAGCGTAACTCCTGTTGCAATTCTTTTTTTTTCCAGTCACACACTCGACTTCTCTCTTTTCTAGCAGTTTGTTTTCTCTTCTCTGAAAGCCTGCCGTTCTCAAGTAGTTATGTCTTTCCAGTACGTCTTGTGAGTGAGATGAAGGGAAATGGACAGGGCTGCGCAGTTTGGAATTTTTTTCTTTAATTTGGATATTCAGTGAATACAGACAACTTCAGACAGCTCTTTTTTCCTTTCATTATAGACCGGCGAAGCTGTGAATTGGAAATAAGGGAGGGAAGAAAGCATCAGGTACAATACATTCATTTTCTCTTTTTGGTTCTGAGGAACAGAATGCGAAGCTTCCCATCCTCCTTTTGCAGGTAATTTCTTGGAAAATCATAATAGTGACTTAAATGGATCATCTCATTAAGCTGGCTTTGACAATACAAGGACTTTCTCACTCTCTACCCTTCTCGATATAATTTTTTTTCCCTGGCACTAATAGGAAAAACAAATCAAAAACTTTCATCCATTAAGATAGTAAGGCTTTGGAAATGTGGGACGATGTAGACTTTGGATTTTTTTATTTTTACAGTCTGATAAGTTATGCCTGCACTAAGAATTAGGTAAAGAACATGAAGTTAAAAACCTTATCCAGTCCTTGCGTTTTGGAAGTAGTGTCTATTTCTGCTTTCAGAAAGTAATGTTTTAAAACAATTAAAGAATTTAGAAGGACTTCTAAACGGATTAGTGGACAGAATTGTCGTGAGCATAAGAAAAACAGAAGGGCACTTCATTTAATGAAATCAGTGAGGACAGAGCTCTGAAATACCGAATTTCAGTAGAATTTTTATTAGCTCATGTATGCCTTCTGGAACTTGCTGAGTGGGTTTTTAGTTATGAACTGAGAAACATGAGAACTTGCTGGCTTTCATCTAAAGAAAACCCTTATGGGATGTGAAAAAGAAAAAAAACCCCTAAAGTAGTTCAGTCTGAACTCTTGGTAAAATAATTGTTGGTCTATTCATAAAAGTTCTGTGTAACTGAACCTGCAACGTGCTGATTGTTGTATCTTTTGTTTACAGCTTTGTCATGAACATTGTTGTCTTCTATGTAATTTTCAATTAATAGCAATTTGGATCATTTTTCAAGTCTGGATTTAGTTATACATTTTTCCAAAAAAGATTATACCCACATTTGTATCTATTTTTTTTAATATCTTGGTATCAACCCAGTTGAGGAAACACATATGTCTGTTCAGAAACTGTATTTGAGGATCCTACTTTGTGAATTAAAAAAGAAAATAAACATTATAATCTCAGTTAGCTTTATGTTTTACTAACTTACTCAGTCCACACTAGGTAATGTGGACTGAGTGGCACATAGATTTAAATTATCAATATGCAAAAATGCTGAATTTATTTTGTCTTCTAATTGCCATGAGACAATTTGTATTACAAAACCCCAAGTGCTAAAACCAGAAAGACGGTGTGTTACATATATGCACAGCATTGAACATGGGTATCTTAGCTACAAGGACAGTCCCAAGAGGAGAAACGGTAAATTCATCTAGATAAAGTTACTTATCAAACCATTTAATTTGTTTTTATCTGCATTACAGGAAACCTGTAGTCAAAAGTAACAGCAGGCTACAGCTAACCGGTTCTTTTACATACTTTTTAGCACGATGATTGCTTTTATCAGTTATGTTTGGATAGCTCAGGGGGTAAAAGAGGGCTCTAGAGATTAGTAGTTGGAGTTTGTCCTTTTCATTTAGGTCCTGTGCTTCTATTTATTGTGACCATAGTGACTAAACCCTTTCCCTCCTGAGAGCTATGCAGTAGCTAGAAATTATTAGTGGTAAATGTGCCCTATGTCATGACATCATACAGCTCGTGTTTTTAATTGGGAAGTCCACGAAAGTGCACAGAAAGGGAGTAACCTGTTTAATCAGAAGTGACTTCAGACAATGCTGAAGATGATAGAAACTACAAGAAGGGTATGAATAAGAGTAGTGGTTCTCTAGCTACCAGCAGGATTTCACTTTGAAGTAGCTGTCACTAGTAATTTGGGAAGCAGTGAACAAATAAAAGCATTATGGAAATAAATGCAGGTATGGATGCTAATTCTTCTGTAATACCCATAAACTGTACAAGTGTTCAGACATACAGCATACAGGAGTGACTGTAATGTAGTAGTCTTATGCACCGAAGATTTAACTCCATGGGAGATCTCAAAAACAAGAGTATGGTGCAGTATGGGCTTGGGCTGTCCTATGATGTTGACACACTTTTTCATTATTCCTGCATTTGTTACTTGAAAAAAAAAAAAAAAAAGTGAGCTACAAGAGTGTAGTTCATAACTATTTTGTATTTTAGAGGTCACAGTTTTACATCTGATGACCCTGCCATGCAGTGAAAGATGTTCTGACACACAAAAAGTACTAAGTAAAAACAACAAACAGGGAATTCCTGAAATATTTTTTTGACAAAATGCAGGTAGTTTTATTTGTCCTGTTTTAAGAATATAAATGTAACATTCAGACTCCAATGTTCCTAAGGTTTTCTGTAGTCAGTGAGGATACCATCGAGGGGACAATAATCTAGTCTGAACATAAATCACAGGTATCACTCCTAGAGATATATGCCTATCCATAGGGAGTTTATGGTGACTAGTTGTAAA
This sequence comes from Phaethon lepturus, assembly GCF_000687285.1. NCBI lineage: Eukaryota > Metazoa > Chordata > Aves > Phaethontiformes > Phaethontidae > Phaethon > Phaethon lepturus. Next base: position 57,283 of record NW_010539650.1, on the reverse strand, counting down.
CCCAGACTTCTAGAGATAGGTGAGATGAATCCCATCTTGTGTCTTGAAGCAGTCTTTGCAAGGGTCATTTGGCAACAACACTTAATTAGAAGTCCATGATTCACAGTGCAGTTCTGTTAAAAGGTAGACACAGGGTAAAAAATACTTTCTGAGCAATAGAACAGCAAACCAGTTCTGAACGCATCACGCACAGCGGACCAGGGCAGGGCAGCAGGGTACCGTGCTCCTCAGATCCCTTTGAGCAGGGAGCTTTTACGGTAGTTTCTCTCTTTGTCCCTAGATTTTTTTTTTTTTTTTTAATTAAGCAGTAATGAATTGCTACAAGGTAGGTTATTTTTCTTTTTTTCTTCTAGTTCCTTATGTGATGTAATAAAATACTAGGACTTACGTTAACTGCAAATAGCAGATGGAAAGTACGTGTCCTACAATTGCTGACATGTCATCTTAATCTAAAAACCAAAGGCATGCTGGCATGAAACTGGAAATAATTCTCCTCCTTCTTAACATTTAGAAAAATGTAAACTGTTCTGCAATAAGTAGTATGTTTTAGGGCAACAGCCAACTCAAATCAGTTACACATATGGCTTAGATTGCTTTAAGGAGACCCAGGTGGTGAAACATGTACAGTAGCAAGATAATTCCAGATTATGGTAAGGCCTTCATGTTTTATCATTTACTTCTTAATATTTATGTCCCATTTCTTTTATTGTCAAGTTAAGTTAGATCAAATATAACGTAAAATAAATCAATACACTTTTTCAGAATAGAATCCTAAGTTGAATACTTAACAATGAAGTTGTTTATTTGTTTCTAGTTTCAAGGACTGGTTGTAGTTTTGTGCGGAGCAGTGTCTACCAGGCTGGTCAGGCTGGTGCTGTCAAGGGTTCTTTCCTCAAGAGCTGCATACGCCAATTGTGTGTTTATAATTAAAACAGTCTTCAGGCTGATATTACGTATGTTTCCTACCTACACCGGTTTTGCGTTTGCTCCATGACGACAGGATTGCTGTATTTTTGGTGAGGATTTTCCAGGGAGGAATGGAAATAGTTGCCCTCCACCGGTGGCTGTCGCACTGGCAGGGAATCCATGAGGTCTCGGCGTTTAGGATTTACTGTGCACACACCAACTCTGCATTCCGTGCACACACAGTATGTCTGATCCGGCCCAGACTCATCAGCTTTACGGCAGGAAGCTTTGCAGCTGATCTGTACAGATATTGAGCATTTGAAACATCTAGAAACTTTACTGCATGTTTACATACATGGCACAAAACTGGCTTGCTCAGCATCCCTGGCAGTGTTCAAGCCTGCGTCCATGCTGCTGGGTATTGAAAAGTTATGTGAAAATTGCGTTACCAGACTTCATCAGACAATACTACTGGATACAAAAAGTCCACTAACACCAAATATTTCATAAGCTCACCTGTTAATAAGTTAAAGCCAAGCTTATCTTTCTTAAGTGCAGTCACTTTTGCTTCAGTGTCCTTTTTTAGTCTGAATCTTATTTTACGTTGATAGCTAGAAAAGAAGCGACATTGTGCACTTAGGATCATGGAGCATATATCTGCTGGAGGTAGGATGTCTCCTCTCAGATATAAAGCTGCAATATATGATATTTTGTATTCCACTATAATCATTAATGTGTGTTTTTGTCATCTCAGAGAAATATGCTGTAATATAATTTCTGCTGTTGAATACAGCACGTACATTTCATTCTCCAAAGACAATGCAGTGAAAGCTTTTTTTATGCTGTTTTGATTTCTCCAGTTAATGGTCCATCTGCAGAAATTATGGTAATAAAAAGCATGAATTTATGCTGTATCACAATTTCTGGTGATATTTATTATTTTTTCTGCTACTTATTTAAGTTTAGATGTTTTTTCTATTTGTTTTCCTTACAGTATAAATAAAACTGGTACCTTAGGTGGAAAATGGTGTTTGAGTTTAATGAGGTAGACTGAGTTCCATTTAAAATAATCTGGTATGCATTAAATTACATGTAGTGGTTGATAAACCAGTACACATTAAAATATCGATTTATTCAGAGTATGATTTTTATAGTTGTCATATAGGTCCCAATATGTTGAATTGCACTGCAGATTTGAAAACACAAAACAGTATTTCGTATGCACTGTGCTCAAGGTTAAAGAGAAGGAAAGAGGATATAAATTACACATCCGTACCCACACATAGCTATCTGTAAACACTGGTCTGATTTTCAGGAATTTGCAGCAATTCCTTAAGCTGGTAATTTTTTTATTTGAAAGCTATGTCTTGTTGTTCAGGTGGTAGCGATTGCTGTTGTCAGTGTTATTTTAAAATCAATTATATACATCATTTTGTGGTCATTTCTCTTTCTGAACCTGCAAGTATATGTGCTGTTGCTCCTCGATCCTTTTTTACAGTATTCTGCTCCGAAGGCAACCTGTTCTTTAATGCACGGAGATAATGCGTGGAGGTACATTGATAAATTGCCTTCGCACTAAGAGCAATAAATCATGCCAAAAATGGCAAATGCTTTATATTTAACAAATATTTTAATTGGGAGTGCACAAGGAGGTTACAACATACATAAGTACACCTTCCACTTCTGCATCGTGCTCATCATAGTAGTAGAGCAAGTTGACAAATTTTCAGCTCTTCCAACCCACGTCCTCACTTCCCACCCCTGCTCAGAACAAGGACACTTAGGAACGGGCTTCGTCTTAAACCAGTGGGGCTTACGCACACGCTTGAAGTTAATCATACAAAGTAAGAGAAACTAAAAAAGAAAACAAAAGGCTACCTCGTCTTTCCTCTTATGTTGCTCGTTTGTTTGTTTTTCTGAAGTTGGAACCTAAGTCTTATGATTTGTATTTATTTCTGGCAGAGTACTTTTACATCACACCTGACTGCGCCGTCAAAGCAAACGAGCAGTTACCTGGTGGTAGGCAGGCGCAGTGGGAGTTCATTAAGAGCAGTACCACGTTGGAAGCTTTCTGAAACACCAGGTTTTTGAGTGCATTGTCAGAAGATGTCAATTAAATGTATTTCTGTGGGAATCCTGAGCTGGCACAAGCAGTAAATAGCACACAGGAGGAACTTTTCATGAAAGTCTTAAAGTTCTGAATATTGCTCATAACTTCAACCTTCACAACTGATGAGATCCTAAGATTTTTTGACTAGAAGGTGGACCCACATTTAAGACTCTATATACAATGATAATGAAGACTGTTTGCCAACTTCCTTGGTTGTGAAAGGTAGAGTTATTTTGCAGAAGTAATATATAGGCACAACCCTTAATTTTTTAATACGTTCAACTTTCTGCAGATTCTTGGGTTATATTGTAAACTCTTCCAATAGGTCATTGCCTTCCTTGGATTTGGAGTCACAAACCAAAAACATACATATAGTGAAGTTTGAATATTTACTATTTAAGGAAAAACTTCTAACTGAAAAGCAAAAAAAGGGAAAAAAGAAGTGAGCTTAGTCCAAAAGTATAATGTGCAGGTAATGCTGTCACAGTTTTTTTTTATTTCCTCAGAATGTCATTTGGCAAGTTTGAATTTAAGCTACCTCAGACCTTAGGCAGCTGTAAAAACACCCACAACACCACAAAACAAAACAACAACAACAAAAACCCCAAAAGCAGGAACAGCTAGAAGCATCTCTGTCAGTCAGTTTGCATTAGGTGTCTCTCAAAAAGCTGTAGTCTCCTAAAAATTATGAACCTGATACAGAAATGATTCTTTGACCTGTGCTGTAAAAAATGTCAGGGTAGATGATTAGTGTATGACTTGTTTGCAGTTTCAAATATTATATAATATGTTTGGGGTATTATTCCTAATCGACCAAAATCAAATTTGTACTGAAGACTGCAGACTTTTGCATCTGTTAACAGTTGCAGATTAATTACAGGCTGAAAAGCTTTTCATTATCCTTTAATTTCCTTGTCTTTTAGTTTCAGTTCTATGGTAGTATTAATAAGTCGTAAACAGTTCTTTGCAGATAGTAGCAGGGCTATTGTATGTGAAAGAGGAGATTTATTCTGGAGTGGTTTTGGCATTAGATGTAAGGAAGATGCCATCGTTAAAGTGATGGGGGATCGGAGAAGTGTATTTTTAACTTCTCTAACCAGCATGGAGGAAGAGATCTCGTCCTTCTTCCTGGCTTGGGACAAAAGCGTTTCCCTAGACTGTGTTTTCTTCTTTGATATATTGAGTGCACTTCTTCACAAGCCTTTATTTTTTAACGGGGAGTGACACATCACGGTAAAGTTGGGGGCCCAACAGAAAAGAAAGGGATGGGAAGCACAAACAGTTGGGAGAACTGGTAACAACTGTATGTTTCTTAATATAAACAATATTCAGAATACAGGTTATGAACCACTGTTTTGCAAAACCAGTGCATATATGTAATGCAATAACTCCTGTAATTTAGCAGAGAAGTTCACATCTACAGAACTTATAATAAAATAAGCTTTTTAGGGTATATGTCCAGGATATTTCTTTCAATTTAAAACAGGGATGTGATTGCAAATAGCTAAATATCCTCAACTGGGAAAATACAATGTAGAAAATACTTTTCCTTAGTTTAGGTGTGGAAAATGAGTAGTTACTACCAAAAGCCAGTGCTGTAATCTGTTTTGTATTTATTTCAAAACTTGAAACTGATTTAAGGTTTTTAGATTTAAAAAAAAAAACAGCACTAAAATTTAAGTTTTCCTGGTGCTAGATTCAAAAAAAAAACAGCGCTAAAATTTAAGTTTTCCTGGTGTCAACTGAAATTTGGATGTTTCCCAATGACTGTTTCTATAGCAACAGCAAACATATTATGAAGATAATTTAAAAATTTTTTTAAACCTCTCACATTTGTGGTTATCTAGCTTCAGAATGTAATATCAAATACCTGTCTACATTTCAGCTGAGCCGTTCCACAGAAGAGATGGAAAGAAATAATTTGCAGCACCCATGCTTCCACTGGTATTTCATGCATGCAAGCACTTTTCAGGGGCTCTTTTTGCTCTTGGTTAAGAAAAACCCACTGGGTGGAGGCATGGAGCTGAATTTCATCAGGAGACAGCAAGTCAGATTAATAAACGTAAAAAAAGGAAGGGACATTAAGATAAAAACCTGATAGACTTGCTTAATGAAGTCTGTAAGACTTGATTGTTATTTGAAGTTGTGCACACCTTTCTTAAAACCTACTGATTATAATTTGAAATTATTTCTGGATATCCATGGAAAACTTTTTTGTGAACTGCTCAGATTTTTGACCAATTTTTACAATTTGTTACAATTTTGACCATACCCTGCTTCCTGATCTACATAGAAGGAAACCCTGAAGTCTTGCAGTATAGCGTCCACTTTAGTAATTTTTTGGCTCTTCTGAGAGATAATTGCCAGTTTATCACATTTTTCTCTTAATAGGGGCACTACAGCTGAGTGAGGCTAACTGTTCCACAAGCCACTGCGGGTTGCACAACACCTTGTTTTCCACCACGTTATACACTCATCCCATGCTAAATGAGATGTAACCCCCCCATGTGTAGCCCCAACCCCTCAATTTCTCATCTGAACTTGCCGCCCAGCTAATAGTATCAACAACCAACCCTTCCTGCAACAGCAGCTGAGAGCAGTCGCAGAAGCTAGCCACAGGTCCACAGCTTCCCTGGGCTCAGCCTTCTCCTGCAGGCGCTGCCAGCCGTGGCTGCACGTTCTGGCGGCTCCCGTGATAGGGATAAGGCCGATGCCCTTAGCCAGGTGAGCCTCTGCTCTCGGGGACCGCCCTGGAACGGCACAGGGGGTGCGCCTGCAGCCCCCTGCGCTGCTTCTGCTGGAGGAGTTGCTTAAAGGGCTGGTGACCTCGCAGACAGAACTGGAGGTGGAGGGCCAGAAGCAGTCTATTGACATCCGTTTCATACAGATGTAGGGATTTTTAATGGAGAGCTGTAAGGTGCTGGGATTTGCTAATCTCTGCCTAATCTGCTTTCCTGAGCCTTGGACGCAGTTTCAGCCCAGGACCTCGATCTGTCAGCTGTAATGGTAATGACATCTGCAACTGACCGTCTGCTGGTGTATCTCAAAGAAACTTTGTATAAGGTTTTCTCTGTGGAACTGTGTGGGAAGACAAAATAAAGTCAAATGAGACCTAGTTAGAAGATTGACAAATATCCTCAGTCAGCTCTAGTTAATGGAGGCACAAGTACCACAAGGTCAGACTTTGTTATTTTGTCGCTAGATGCCTTTTCTGTGCTCCTTCGTCCTGGAAAATGTTTGGAGAAGGTCTCCAGAGGAATTCCAATCAGTAAGCAGAGTCTTGGCAAATACTGACCCATCTGAGAGACCAGTCAGTGCCCCATGGTTAACCCAAGTGACTGCTGTGCTGCTGCAGTGTTGTCATGGCTCTTTGCGTTGGTTCACTTAGACATCTTCATCCAGGCACGAGGACAGTCTGCAGTCAGGATATAGGCACCTTTAAAGTACAAAAGCAAAAATGTATTGGTTAACATATAAGAAATTGCTAGGAGTTAATGAGCTGTTAGCCTAAGCATCAGTGTGCCCACCACTGGTATGAAGAATCTTTGCTGAGAGGCTGGCATCAGTCGGGAGGGGGAAGGTTTGGACACAGCCACACATCCTCCATGCTCCAAGTTGCTGTCTGCCACCAGCTGCATCAACCCTGATGACACTGACAGTTTGACTCAATGCTTCACAGCTACTTCCCAGCTGAACAGACCAGCCTGATGAGCCTCCCTGTTTTTTTCCCATTAGGACTTTAAACCTTCCCATGCTGTTGTTTTCTCTCTTGCGTCTTTGAACTACTAATGATGCTGTCTCAACAGTCTTACCCCTGCGTGAGACTTTTATCTTTTCTATCTCTTACAGACCTCACAGCACTTTCGCAGCCATCTGAGCCCAGGTTATTCTGCTGTGTCACAAGAGAGCCGGGCCTTGGATCTCTGGTCCATGGGGGAGAGCGAGGGCAGCCTTCAGATGGGGTTACGGAGGGAGGGTTCCAGCCTGTACACTGATCCAGGGAAAGGTGGACAGGAGTTCATTCCCCTGGAGAGTTAAATTAATCATATTGGTGGTTCTACACTGCTTCTACCTTTCACAGCCCAGTGTAAATTACAAAAAGACTAGGAATTTCTTGTTGCTTGAAATCACCCTGGATCATGGAAGCATTTTCATCCAGGTCAGGGTGCTCTGCCTTGAAGTTCAGGAGTGGATCATATGGTGTGGTACCAGGTTCTTCCAGCCCAGGTCCAGGACTCCCATTTGTCCTTGCCCCTAACACTCCTGTTTGCCCATTCCTCCAGCCTGCCTAGGTCCGAATCGCAGCCCTGCCTTTGAGCGTGTCGGCTGGTATCCCCAGGTTGGTGTCCAGGTCACTAATAAAGATGTTAGACATGACAGGTCCCAGGGCAGGCCCTTGTGGTACCCCACTTGTCACCGGCTCCAGGTAGCATCCCACGACCCTCTGAGACCAGCAATCCAGCAGCTTTTTACCCATCTAGTAACCTGTTTAGTAATCATTTTCTGAACGGGAAATATGCCGTGTGTATCTCATTTTTGCTTTTCCCCCAGGTAATGAGTAAAAATATTATTGAAATTTGGGCTCTTTATGATTTTTTTTATCAGTTGGTTCCTCAGATAGCATTGATAGGATACCTTTTGTCCTAAATAGACCTTAAATTATCTTTATTTTCCTTACTGCCAGCTATAGAACTCCCTTTTTGTCCTTTAAATTCCTCTATTGATTTTCTAAGATTTCTGATTGATATTCATTTCACTATCCTTTTTTTTCTACTCTCTTGAACATAAAAAGGATTTTTTTATTAATCTGTACAACTATGTGATGTATACACGTAATAAAAATGAAAATGTAGAAGTACTAGTTTATGTGCATAAATTCATCTCATTTAATACTATTGACAATAATGAGCACCATAAAAGAGGCAGTGATACTCCACATGAAAATAGTAATAGCTGTTACAATTGTAACACCTAACAATCCTGAAGTACAAAAATATTTTCAAGAGACTTTTTTACTGTTTTCTGAAATCCATTATGTCATCCTGGAGAGCTATAAAGGTATAGTATCTAGGGGAAAAGAGAGACCTTTCCACTGAAGATTTTAAAACCTATGTTATTTACTGTATCAAGATTATTCTAAAAATCTTATATCATAATTTTGGAAATAATTTCATTCAGCTTAGTAATGTTAGTTCTTATCCTTCATCCTGACAGGTGATGAGTTAGATCACAGACTTATAAATTTTTGTAGCTTAGTTCCAATGATCACGACTTGATTATATTTGTTATGTGCAAAATACATACTGAGGAAGAAGTATGCTTATAATACTTCAAGAGGTACAGTACTACCCTGGCATACAATTCCTATTTGGGGATCTTCAAATTCTAGCAAAATAATACAAGTTTATTACAATATAAGGTTGTAAAATGGCTAGATTTCTTGCTTTTGGTATTTGATACTTTTATCTTGTAGATTTAAGATGAATAAAGCCAGTCCAATTTACAAGAAAAAGTGCCCCTGTGCATTTATGCAGATTTTTTTCTGACAGTTCTGAGACAAAATGTATATTATATATAAATTGTGGCAACTTACAAATTTGATTTTTCTCATGAGTTTTATGGGTAAATGGATGTTTTCCAAGTGAACTCATCACCCAGAGCTTGTTTACATAATTTGATTGACAAACACCTCAGTACAATTAATTACACACCGTGGAAAAATTCCTGGAGTAAAGCATAATTGGAGGGATTATTTTGTTTGCTGGAGCTCTAGCAGTATTCTAACGACAACCATGTGTGTACAACAAGGAATATTTTATGTAATGGCAAGCGTTTTTTAAATGTCGGGTTTCGTTCCAGATGGCTTTTGAAAACACAGTCCTGCTGTACCATTGAATTTGAATTCTAGGGACTGTGATTTCTTTGGCACCCACTCAGGATAATTATCTTTATTCGTGGTGGGAATCCGTAGGCTAGAGCCGTACCTGAGGAAGTGAAGCAGCAATTCATGCAGAGCCGGAGTGAGCCACGGTGAAGAGGGCCCGCCCAGCCCGGCAGTGCAGTGTCTGCCACGTGGGGCTCGAAGGGTCGTCACCGTTCGGGCAGGGGACAGGGTCAGGTAGTCGCCATCCCAGCTCCCTTCTGTAACTTCCTCCCTGAAAGACGGTACCCAGCTGCTACCATGGAGGGGTGAACGTAGTAGGTAGGAGTGACGGTGGCTTGGTGCCGCTCTCTCCTGCGTGGTGTAGGTACTCCTTTTGTCTTCGAGCGGCATCCAGCAGAACCAGTCCGTTAGTGGGCAGCAGGAGAGAGTGGGACGAATAGTAAGTGTCTCTCCTGTTTTCTCTTGTATCAGTTATTCATCACTGTTTGCCAAATGCTTTATGGAAACACAGGCCTGCACGTTACGCACACCTTCTTCCATTCATGGTGCAATTGAACCTCATACTGTGTATTTATATTCTGATTGTTCTCCCAAAACATTTTAAATAGCAGAATGATTGATAAGGAGCAGGTAGCAATGGTTTTTTTTCCTGGTGTACCTTTGTAAAATGAATATGAGTATTTTAGGATTATCTGTAGCATTACATGTTCTACAGTCTTCGACATCTCTGCAATTTTGACCTGCAGAGAGAGACTAAAAAGACACTGCGTGCGTGTGCGTACTTGTTTAAAAATGTGACGATGTTACATACTTGGCATTGTTGCATACTTTGTCTGATTTTACCCTGGATCCATAAAGTAATTAATCTGTTTTAAGAATGATGTTCTAGGGAAGAATGTTCTAGGGAAGCAATTGTGTTCTTTACACAAAAGGATAAAATAAAGTTTGAAAACAGATATTAAGAAATTGTGATGGAGTTGAATCCATACCACTGAAGTACTTGATCTCCTCCTTTGCCCGCGTGTTTTGAAGGCTGTTGTTATTTTTGTTGAAGTACTCGATACTAATAATGTTCAGATACTTTTCCTTCGCCTCTAATACTATAATGGTTATATTGTTTCACTACCTGAAAATAGGACGTAAAATTGCTTCAGCTGGGCTTGGCATAGCCTGGAATTGTTCTACTGGAAATCAGGAAAACTGATTCCTGAAAACTGATCTTCAGTTCAAGACTGAAGATACTGCTTTACCACCCTGACCATCACAGGAAGAATGTGTTTGAACCTTTTTTTGCCTGTCTTGGGGGAAAAGCAACAGTCAAACAAAGGCTAGCCCCTGGAGAACAGAAAAAGAAACCATCTTATGTGATGTTTCTGGTCACTGACCAATTTTCTTGAGTGAATAGAGTATCCTTTCCAAGTCAATATCTTGATTATACTTCTTGATTTGGGATTTTACTGGCCTCCAAGGTAAAAGAGAAGGAATACCAACGTTTTTCTACTTTTTCTATTAATAGCCCTTTCCCATAGAGCTTTGCAACAATATTTTCCCTGCAGAGCCTTAAAACAATACATCTTTTCCAGACTGAACAGTTTTCTTGTTTCCTCCTCAAGTCAGCAAAACCTGCCTTCTTGGACTCTGCCTTTTTTCAACATGGAGTAAAGAGAAATCTCTAAGTAATGAAGCAGACTCATTTGAAATCGATCCCAATTACAATTTTAGCTTTGCAATTTACTGGTGTGCAGCCTGACTCTTGCAAAAAAATGACCTAAAAGACAATGCTGTGAAGTAATCTCCCTGGCTTCAGTCTCCGCTGCCGGATCCGTCAGTGCTCCTCTCTGTAGACACATGGATTAAGAGAGGAGTCTATAGTGGCTGTAGTCTGAATGGAAGATCAGGTCATTACTTGTGACAGGTAGATTTCAGGCACCATAAAAGTCATACTAGGTGGCAATGCTTTGTGGAGTTAGCATCTTGTTTATCACATTATATGTTAACATGGTATAACAATTATGATACCTCTCAGAAAACAAAATAACAAAAAATAATTCAACTTTTCTTAAACTCACTAGAACTAGTCTAATAACAAAATGTCAGATTTTTTCAAAGTATGTTTTGCTAAAAGAAATTTAAATTTCTGTCATAAAGACATAGTAGTAGTAGTAAAATTATCCAGATACTTTAATAATTAAAAATTAGGCATATGCTTAGGTGTGATTAGTCATAATTGAAGCAGCTTGTATTAACTTTATTGTATTTAATTGATTCATGGTGTAAAATTTTTATCTATTGAAGGCAATTGGATTTCCACCTTGCACTTCCAGCATGCCATATTTTCTCGCCCATGTTTCTTTTGTTAACCTTTTTTGCTCCCATTCTACTCTTTCATTTTTTGAAATGATAGAGTTCAAAGATCTGATCACAAGACCTGATACATCTTGTGGACCATAGCCCTCAATTTCATGTGTCAGTAATTTTCAAGCTGTGAAAGCAAGCTTGCTAGATCTCCAGATGAACATATTTTACTTTTTGTTAGTGTCTGAGGATGGTAACACCAACACAGTGCCTCAAGACCTTGCTGTCTCTGTGATAGAGAACACACAGACTTTTATGACCTCAAAGAAAAATGCAGTCAATTCATGTTGAACCACTGATTTCTCACTACTCCCCCCCTTTTCAAATAGCTACAGCTAGAGACTTCTTCCTCTGCTTGGAAATACCATCTATCAGTGCACAGGGAGTAGTACATCCTGTAACAAGCATAAGTCACCTTCCCTCTGGTGTCGAGGAACAAATGCCTCATCTCAGATGTGCACTCAGGGCCGTGTCTTTGAAAGGCAAATCTGTTTGGTGGTGTGACAACAGTACGGGAAAGCATTTTGTAGAACCTGCTGCTTTCACACAGCATGCAGAGAGCATTTTGGAAAGCAAGAAAATTCCAACAGCTCCTAGTTTTGATGCTCTCAGTTCACTTTAGAGGCAGATGAATGAAACATTCTTGTACATTTTACAGAAACTATAAAGTACAATCTTAGCAGAAATCACATGGTTCCAGATTTCCTTTGCACATCCCAAACAACATTTTCTTGAGAGAAAGCCAAAAAGTCATTTCAAAGCACTGTTAACAAATGTGTAGTCTGAATAAACATGTGTCTCTGCATTCAACCACTAGGTCAATAAAACATTTACAAAACTCAGTTCTAAAAATGCAAACTTCTACAGACGAAGCTCAATACTTACGGAGTTACTAATTTTACTACTTCATGGGTTTAAATTCACTGGTGGATTTCATGTTAGTGTAAAATGAAGTATAAGTTCAGTCAACAATAATAATATGTCTAGGATATTTATATCCTCTAATATCATCAGGTTTTATTTATTACAATCCTGCTATAGCACACCGTTGCATTATGGGAGGCGTGTGTGTGTGGAGTGTTCTTGTGTCCAGTTGTGGACTGCATGAATTTTTCCAGTGATGGCATAGAATACTTTAGAAAAAAACCCTACACACGGATTGTTGAATAACAAACAATATATGGCCCTGGGGTTTTTTAAGTCTTTTTTTTTTTAGTTCCCTAGAAGTAGTTCATGGAACTTCAGGAATGGGTGGGTCACAAGCCAAAACGCAATCTCTACTACTGAGCAATTCTCCTCATAACTGAGGTCTGGATGCTAAAGTCAAGTCAGAAACAGCTGAGGGCTGGAAACCAGCAACTACAAATCACATTCAGGAAGGAGGGAAAATAAAGTTAGGGCAGTATATCAGACTTCTAGCTACATCTTTTGTCTAGAAGTCTTTCCAGATGGATCCCCTTTAAATCAGCTTTTTCTTAATGTAGTGGCTTCATAAACAACATTTTGACCTAATACAATAGGAAGGATTTTCTGAGGAGGGGCCATTCAGATCACCTAGAGGAGGGAGAGTCACTTCCAGGTAGGAGGATTTGTTTAGGGGCATTCACATGAGGATGATAAAGAAAGAGAGTCTAAGGGAGAAGAGCTGGATATGTTCTAGCAATCCTTCATCACATCAGAAAATAATCTGGGAAGTCTGGGATTGCTTGTGGGGAAACATCAAGGGGAAGAGTCAGTTCCCTCACGCACCCCTTTGCACCGCTAAATTTACTTAAGACCCTCCTGTCATTTGCATGGGCCATTTCTCTTTACTAAATGTTTTTGTCTTTGTTGTTGTTGTTGAAAGACCTTGCTGTGCTGCTGTATGATACTTGGCACTTCCTCTCTTTTGGTGAAGCTTTTGATTTCTTTTTTTCTGGCACCTAGCTAAAACTTCCAGGATCCAAGACTCTCATGCAATATCAGGAAACACAAGCTGTGGATTAATTCAGATGTAACAGACCTGAACTTCTGTGCAACTAATCTGGTTTTATCCTAAACTATGAAATGCAGGCAATACTGCAAGCAATACATTTAGTGCTCAACAACAGTGTCAGGCTTTCAGCATTTCTAAAGTTGTCGTAATAAGGCTATCTTCATGCCTTAAAAAGGATTGTTCAGTAATGATATATGAAGACTGTGAAGAATATAGCAATTTCCTAGAAGATCTGATTCCATCAGGTTCACTGCTAGTGTGACCTTTTAAAATCCATGGAAGAATTTGTTTGGCACCAAATCCTGAAATAGGATATTAATATATTATGGTATTGCATTTTAAATGGCGATAATAGCAAGAAATGCTGCTTCTTAAAGGATTTTCTGTTTACTTCTCATGATTCAAATGTTTACATTGGTTTGCATTTTCTTTTGCCTTGCCTGCACGTGGACCATTCAGAGAACTAGTAAAAAATATGGAAGGCATACCATATTCTTTACTGCAATAACGCCCTTCCTAAGAGGATATTTTGCCAGTGATAGAACCAGGCCATTGACAAAGAAACCTTGTTTTACTGTGTGTACTTTTATAACAAACCTGATTTGGGCCTTCTTTAGAAAATTGCTTTCCTTTATATGGATTCCTCAAATGTAACACATAAGAATAAACAACACTTAACAACTCTTAGCAGAACTTGTGGCCTTGCTTAGTAGTAAAAAGGTGCATTTTTGAAAGGTTATATTTCCTAACATAATGACAGTTCACACATGACTGAGATCACTGACTTTCAGTCACTGACTGGGGAACTGCAGAGTTCTTCTGGATGCTGTGTGTTAGGCAAAAAAATATAAAACAATTTCTTCCTGACCTTACAAATATTTCTTTCTTAGTGAGAGTTCAAATTATGTCAGATTTAGTCACAGATAACCGATAGAAGAAATATTAGTAACATAAATCAGTGAGTTGGGAGTGCAGAAACAACCAATATAAGGCTCAGTAAGTGTTCTTCACAAAATATACCCTGTTTCCAAAGAAGGGCTTCATTTTAATTATTTTTGCTTCAGATTTCATCCACTGGATTATGAATTTCTTACCAGAGACTTTAAAAAAAGTGCCTTACTTCTCCAGAGAAAACAGCAAACTGTCTCAAATAATGAGCTGCTGGATTTGTGGGATTGTCTTCTTTGTTGTCATGGAAACTAAAGTTATGAAAAATTGAATTAAAAAGCCGATGATGCCTCCCATAATTTTTCTATACAGCTTGGAGTTGTTAATGTTCCTTAACACAGATAATTATTTGCAAATACTTTGGAGCAAAGGATGAAACAATATGGAGTCTTGCCGAAGAGTAACTGAATATGTACATAACTGGAGCATACTAATGTTTATTAATCAATATCCTACCGAAGAATATTACAAATTGTAATATTAGTGTAATATTAGTGTAATATTAGTGAAGTTAGTCAAAATTTACCAGTGAAAGCAGTAGGAACAGAATTTGATCCAAGTGATGAGGAATTATTTTTCCACAAATCCCTGGCAGTTTCCACCATTGGCAGTTAATATCTTTCTACAGGTTAACTGACAGTTATTCTAGGACTGAAACGTTCTTCAAGTGTTGTTTCCACAAGGTTAGTGTACAAAACTCTTCCAAAAAAAGCAATGCACTGTCTCCTACAACACGAATCACCTGAACAACATCAAACATGTATTTTGTTTAAAAGAGCCATCTTGTGGGCTCAGCCCAGCAAAATCCTTCGGGTCAATCGGTCGAGGCAGTTTATAGTTGTGGTCTTAATTATATCTATAACTGGCTTCTGAAAAAAATCCAATACTTTAGGGTACCCTCACGGTTCATTAACATGGGCATTTTACTTTGGTAATCATCTAGATTGACTTCTATATTAAGAAGGTATCTTGTATCATCTGAGGAGCAGCCAAATCAGAGGTACTTTGCACCTGAAATATACAGATGTTTGTTGGGCATCAATCAACCCAAATCCTAACCCTGCTTTATCTTTTCTGTTGATCTGACAAGTAATTATTCTCTTTTGTTGGTCACGGGAAAATTTGTAAGCAAATACTGGACATCCTAGTTTTGTTTCCTGCAGTGCAAACCAACCTCCAACCCTCATAGACCTCTCACCAAGACTACTGTCAAAATCTCATTTATTACAATTGCTATTTTAATAATCTTAAAGGATCTGGGATTTAGACATGGATTCTTTACAATTATTCTAAAAACTGCTACTTAAATAGACACCTACAGCTCAAAGAAATGAAAGAAAGGAAGAAAGAGAAGGAATAGAAGTCCAGGCATAAAGCACTGGATTTCTGAAGTTGGTAGTGATGGTTCTTTCAACCATCTCTTTCAAAAATTTAATGTTACGTGTTTTCACTACCATACAAACCAATAGTTAGTAGTAGTTAAAAATCAGTCATGATGGACCCTACCTTTTACAACCATACACATACCAGCATGTGATACCCCTTCTATATAGTAAATAAATGGTTAGAGCACTGGATATATAGCTAACATCTTGGGTTAATTCTCCTCTTCCACTTAAAGTAATTAAAATCTAAACTAAGATACATTCTGTGCACTTAACGCCTTGTTTAGAGGCTGGGTGAAAATACCCTCCAGCTTTTCTGTTGAAGCTGTGCATTCTGCAGCAATTAACTTGTTCTTCTCTTGATGATGAATGGACTGCAGGACCATGATGGAACACGATGGTGTGGGTGTTCCCATGTGAGTGAGTCATCAAAGATTTTTACCCTCTACTCCTATGACTGGTTGCACTTTTTCATTAAAAAGGTTTTGAATATGTGGCAGAAGCATTTCTGAGAGGACGCTAGCCACAAGCACACCTCTGTTTTCTGGTTGCTGTGTTAGGGTCTGTGCCTTCTGCCTCCCGAGTAGTTTGGGGACCTGTCTGCAGAATGTGCTGGCAAGTTTGCACTGGCCACCTCAGCTGTCTGACTCATCCCAGCAGCTCTATAACCAAAGAATTCAAAGCTTTTTTTTTTCATTTTCAGACATCGAAGAATTAGTATTGTAGTACTTAACATAATGTCTGGTTAATGTACCTAAATCTTCTATTGAACCTGACCCTTGTTTTTTCTGCTTTAGTTTTGCACTGTTAAGTGGTTATATTACTATTATATTTCACTGTTATGGTTCATAAAGATACTGTTAAAAAAAGCCTATAACTTGTGAGTTGCTCAGGTACTAAATTAATGATTGCCATAAAAATGTAGTAGGTAAGAATATATACAATACAATAAAATGTATAATTTCAATTTCTGAATCTTAAAAGTAACTTCCATAAACTAAAGATCCTTTAAAAGGTATTCTCATGCGTTCCATGAGAACAGTATTTCATATAAAAATACAAGTGGTAGTGTTAGCAGGTAAAATATAGGAACAATTATGCAAAAATAAACCCGTTACATTCATTCTTTATAAAAAGGATAGGTTATTTAGAAATTAATAAAAAATATGCCACGTGCAGAAGAAAAATCAGTTAATATCAATAAGAGTTTTGTGTTGCTCTCAGAGCAGTCGGGATTTTGCTTTGTAAGGTTCTTTGACTTCACATTGACTTTATTCAGAGTTGTTCATCCTGATTCAAATCATGCTCGACTTTAACTCTTTGTCATTGAAACCTAAAGCCAGGATTACTTGAAGGACATGTTTGAGTGCTTTCCCTAAATCATGCCTTTGCTAGATCTCCTGGTTTAATCACATTGTTTTTCCAGAACCATCTCCTGGATTGGTGTAGTTAAGTACAAGTTTCAGCTGCAAGGTTTTTCTGTTTGTCTTCTTTATTAAGCAACCTGTCTTTATAGAAGCAGATAAAAACTAGAAAATATGACTTAAAAAGCCCATAAAGGCACACATTCCAGAAAACAAATAAAAATAACCACAAAAGGTTCTTTAGATAGCTGTTTTTTGTGACCTAACCTCTTTGAGGTTATACCTTCACTGATATAGGATCAAAATCTCAAGACACAAGCAGGAAACAACTATGTTTTTCAAGACAGATATAATTTAGTTTCAGTAAAAGGAAACAAAAAGCTCCCTGAGTCTTGCATATGAATGTTTTTTTCATTATAAAAACAAGGAAACAAGACTTTTGTTTAATCTTAGGAAGAATGAAGAGATGAGAATTGCTAACGTGGGTTGCATCCTGCATGCAATTTGTACATTCCAGACAATGTATGAAGGTAGCAAATTTTAAAAGATACTATTACTTTAGGCAGTCTGTTTATCCACAAACCTAAATGTGCTTGATTTATGACCACATGTAATTCTTTTTTACAAGATAATAGTATCAGTAATACTGATAATTTAGTAACCAAAAGTTGAATGACTTGGAAATCTTACATTTTTAATAGACAAAAGGAACAAGGGGTCTTTTAAACATTAACATGTTTGTTAGGACCATTCTACACACAGCATTAAAATATAATCCCCATAAGGCCAACCTTCTACTCTCCTAGGTTTCTTCTTTTATTGACATAACTTTTTCCACTATTCTGGGGTGAAACTTAATTAAATATATACTGATACGTCTAAACAGAAACCTCTCTCAGCAATCTCAGCGTATCTCAGACCAGACGAGGAAGCTACGTTTAACCACAGGAACATTTTATGAAAGCTCATTCTCCACTATTTTAAGTTTCCAGGAGGATCCCTGGAAGAAATAATTCTTGTCCCTGTATCTAATGTCTTTTCCAATAACTGCAATTATGATTCAATCAACATTTTGAATTCAATAATTTTTTTTTAAATGTATGCTCTCATTCAAGTACTCGTATGTGATATGATGGAAAAATTAATTAAACCCTGTGGACTGTTAGTGCAGTTATGAAAACTGGAGGGGATTAATCTCATCCAACTTTCAATTTCTTAATTTTGGGCACCTAGTCTAAGTTAATTGTTTGATTTGCTTAGTCCCTCTATATCCCATAAAGAAAATAGGTAGTGCCTGACACTGGGCCATCCTGCTGTAAGACAGGTGTCTAAGGCAGGACAGATAGCGTGCGTTCTAGCAATAACCCTCCCTCTCTTCCATGACTGACTGCGGTGGTCTCTGGATGATAAGCATTAAGCAGATGATGCCTAAGTTTTTATTAGTAGAATGAAGGGCAGTGAATCTCATTCTGTAACAAAGTTCTCGTCACCGTAGTATTTCAACACCAGGAAATTCGGGTTCTGTAAGGGACGCTTCTGTGCTGTATCCTGGCACTGGCAGCGGCACCTTTCCTGGCTCCATTGCTCCTCTCTGCTGGTGCCGCTACACGCTCTCCTCCCCGCGCGGCGGCAGCTCCCGGCTCCACCGCTGCCATGGCTGGTGGGGCCGGGCCTGCCTCTGCCAGGAGAGACACTCACTGCCTCAGAGGAGCAACGTGCTCCTTTGAGGAGCGGGATATGGGGGGTGGGATAACTCAAGTTCGGCTTCTAAGCAGGTATTAGCGGTCCCTTAGGGTAGAGGAGAAATTATGGAAGGGCCAAGAGAGCACTTGGAGGAAAAAGCCTCAAGGGAAATGGAGGAACAGGAAAAGGACAGCTGTGGCAGAAGAAACAAAATGGGGGACTTGATCTGTGTATGCATGAAAACAAGGTGGTATATAAAGAACCATGAAGAGGCTGTTGGAACGAAGAAGCATAATTCAGATTTTATTTTACTGACGGACTTGAGCCGCCTTTGAACAGCCTGGCTTGTGAATAGTTAAACTAAATCTCTTGAATAAGCTATAGAGTGACATTTGTTTCCATAAATTATTCAGTGAATACTGCAAATAACCAGCTCATTTGTTGTAACTGGCTTTTAAGCAAAATAAGGGTGAAATTTTCAATGCATTATTCAAACAGCTGGAGTTCAAATATGTTTTTATGTATGTCAGCCACAAATACACTTGAGGTGTTACTAGATGGCAAGTGTGATACACCGGGCATTTCCTTTGCATCAAATGCTATTGATTGCTGAGCTCCGGGAGCCATTGTCTGCTGAAGATGAGGAGTATTTGAGTTTTTGCCAGTTTCTTGTTGCTGAGCAACGGCATTTGTCCCTTCCAGTTTCTTGTGTGTATGTAGCTTGTACATATGGACTAAACTGAGTGTAGAATGAAAACTATCTTAACTATTTAATGACCATATTAAATATCTCCTCTGTTTAAAAAGTAAGAACTGCCAAGCAGTACATGTTCTGGATTTTCCTACACAGCTCGGGCTAGGGAGAGGACATGGCTGCCAAGGGCTCAGCCGGAGCAGGGGCAGGGAGCGAGGAGCCCAGGGCTCCCAGTGCTGGCTGGGCTGGGGCTCGAAGCCAGGGCTCAGCCCCACAGCCGAAAGAGGGAGTGGGGTAGACCCAGAGGTCATGGCCAGGCCCAACCAAGGGCCCAGATCATAAGACAGCATTATGGTGATGGAGTGGGTCTAAGGTCCAGCTAGGACAACAGGCCAGGGGCAGACACGGCCCCAGGGTGGCTGGGCAAGGCCCTGGGGGTGGCAATGGGCTGAGGCCAGGCCGGAACGTAGTCCCACGGGTAGCCTGGCTTGCAGGGGCCCATGGCCGGGCAGGGCAGGGCTGTGGGGAGCTGGAGACTGTCCCTGCCGCGGCGTCGCTGGGGCAAGCGCTGATGGCCCTGGGGGGCTAACATGGGCTGTGGGCAGGGCGGGGGGACCCCCGATCCCCCCAAGTCCCTGACAGCGGTGTTGGTGAGATCTACAGATAGGTAAAAGTGAGGTTCACATAACAGTGCTAAAGATTATTTTGAACTTTTCATCAGTTACTTTGAAATGTCAGATGTTTTCAGCTGACCAAACAGCACTTTTAGGTCCATTAAGCACCCGTTTTCTGTCTGATATTTTAAATTTTAATAGCAGTGTGTTAATTAACACAACAAAAACTGATTTCCCTTTTATTTCCAAATGGGAAACCTATAGGTAAATTCAAGTTCACTTATGTTCAAGTATGAAGTCATCACTGAACACAGTTTCCAACTCTTTTAGCTCCTGTAAGGTCCACAGTGCTTAATCAGAGCATTTTTGTGACTCACCAGTGAAGGTCAGCAGCAAATGCCTTAAGTGTGATAAGAAACAGTTGTGCTGGATTGAGTTACTCATATCAGAAAGTGTTTTGGTCAAAGTCTAATTTAAGAGACTGGAGTCTTACTGGTGTCAGCAATGAAACTTTTGCCTGCCAGCTGAAAAAAGTAATTAACAGTAGTACAGCAGATGAAGACTTTTCTAGAGTATATCTGATTTGATAACTAAGGAGAAACATTAGCTTAAACTTAAATTCTGAAAAGATGTTACAGATTTCCATTAAGAGGTAAGGTTGGCCCAGGAAATGCTGGTCATCATTTTCTCTCTACATTCAGTGTTGTCTGCATCAGTATCTAACTGGTGGCTTGCTGTCTCCTTCAAGAATAGCGTTGTGTGTACATGAAATGTAACTTTACAGGATGACTGCCACAGTAAGTAAAGTAGTCATCTGCAATGTTTTTCTATGAAAATGCCTTTTCAGGATCAGAACAAGAGATTGCAAAGGGTCGGTATAAACCAGTGTTTAAACAGGTGAAGAACACTTTATTTTTTAATTCCATGAAAGCTGCAAGTCTTCTGTTCTTCCATACCTCCATACTGAGTAAATAGAAAAGAGATTAATTTCTCATGTGCAGCTCATGCATGAAGATGATTTCTACATGAAAGATCACAGAAACTTATCACAGGTAAGTTAATTATGTACATTTGACTTCCTCAGCCCCTCTATGGATACAAATACACCTTCTTTGGGTGTATCATAGCACCTCAAATCTTTGAACTGTTTCAGATGTTCATCACTAGTTTGTAAAACTTCCTTCCCTCCTGTTCTAGCCCAATGCCAAGAACAGGCAAGACAGGTCTGCATCTGTTATCATTTCCTCTGAGGTGAAGAAAGCACACCCAGAGTATCTTCTGGAGGAGGCTGGTAACTGGAAGTAAAGATTCCAAACTACCCAGTAATGTCCATGTTCTCCCCCAAGATGGTGATCATGCTGTGTATGGAAAGCCATTTTATGTTACCTGGAGGAATGTGGTGGTTCTATTTGAATGCATGCTTCTCAAATTCCTAAATTTTAAGGAAACCGGATTTCTTCAGTGAGGAGTGTGAAAACGGGTATGTTAAAATGACTCTAAATATTCCTATTTATATTTCCCTAAAAAAAGTATTGTGGTTTTCCTTTTTTCCCTCTAAAATAGGTGGCATATTTCAGAATACGTGCAGATATATTGTGAGATGCTTATAAATAGCCATTTGTGTTCATTCTGCATGCAGGGTCTCTCAGAATGGAGGCGAGATACATAGGAGTAAATGACACGGCATATCAAGTAGAAGAACTTGGTACAACATTTCATTCCCAGGCCATTTTGGCTTTTGATTGCATTTCTTAGTGTCAAAGGTATTATGATCTTAGATATACTTATATACAAATATAGTCTGCACATGTGTTTGGAGATATATACATATTTATATGTATGTGTATGTATGTGATATCTGTGATGATTCAGTCATGGTCTGGAAATAATTGGCTTCATAATAAAGGTTCATAGAATCATAGAATCATGGAATCTGTGGGTTGGAAGGGACCTTTAACGGTCATCTAGTCCAACCCCCCAGCAATGGGAAGGGATGTCTTCAACTAGATCAAGTTGCTCAGAGTCTCATCCAATCTGACCTGGAATGTTTCCAGGGATGGGGCATCTATCACCTCTCTGGGCAACCTGTGCCAGTGTTTCATCGCCCTCATTGGGAAAAATTTCTTCCTTATACCTAGTCTAAGTCTACCTTCTTTTAGTTTAAAACTATTACCCCTTGTCCTATCGCTAAAGGCTCTGCTAAAAAGTCTGTCCCCATCTTTCCTATAAGCCCCCTTTAAGTACTGGAAGGCCACAGTAAGGTCGCCCTGGAGCCTTCCCCTCTCCAAACTGAACAACCCCAACTCTCTCAGCTTGTCCTCATAGGAGAGGTGTTCCATCCCTCTGATCATTTTTGTGGCCCTCCTCTGGACCCACTCCAACAGGTCCATGTCTTTCCTGTGCTGAGGGCTCCAGAGCTGGAGGCAGTACTGCAGGTGGGATCTCACCAGAGCAGAGTAGAGGGCCAGAATCACCTCCCTTGTCTTGCTGGCCCTGCTTCTTTTGATGCAGTCCAGGATATGATTGGCCTTCTGGGCTGTAAGCACACATTACATCAGTATCTAACTAAGGACATTGAGGTGCTGGAGCGTGTCCGGGGCAGGGCAACAAAACTGGTGAGGGGTCTGGAGCACAAGTCTTCTGAGGAGCCACTGAGGGAACTGGGGTTGTTCAGTCTGGAGAAGAGGAGGCTGAGGGGAGACCTTATCACTCTCTACAACTACCTGAAAGAGGGTTGTGGTGAGGTGGGTGTTGGTCTCTTCTCCCAAGTAACCAGCGATAGGGAGAGAGGAAATGGCCTCAAGTTGCGCCAAGGAAGGTTTAGATTAGATATTAGGAAAAATGTCTTTACTGAGAGAGTGGTCAAGCATTGGCACAGGCTGCCCAGGGAGGTGGTGGAGGCACCAACACTGGAAGTATTCAAAAAACGTGTAGATGTGGCACTTTGGGACATGGTTTTGTGGGCGTGGTGGTGTTGGGTTGATGGTTGGACTTGATGATCTTAAAGGTCTTTTCCAACCTTAATGATTCTGCGATTCTGTGATTGCTGGCTCATGTCCAGCTTTTCATCCACCAACACACTCAAGTCCCTCTCGGCAGGGCTGCTCTCAATTCCCTCATCCCTCAGCCTGTATTGATCCTGGGGCTTGCCCCAGTTCAGGTGCAGGGCCCTGCATTTGACCTTGTTGAACCTCATGAGGTTCACATAAGCTTTCATGATGAGCTTTCATCATAAGATTTAGGTTAAGGTAGTATCGCTAATCTATTCTAGTCATGCCCTGTTAATATAAATAATTAATATATATGATTCAACAGCAGTGATTCTACTCTTTAATAAATATGGAAAAGCATAACTAGTTGGGACACATTAGGAAATTAAGCTTTGCAGTTGATAGGTTGAAATTCCCAGTAACAATAAGCAAACTGGTACTTTTACATTTCTGTTAGAGAAATATAACAAATCATGTATCGTGGAAGTAAAATATGGACATAAGACTGATCCTAGATAATTCAGATTAATATTATAACAAAAGATTTCAGAGGAAAAAGGCTATGGCTGCTGAATAAATAACATCATTTCTTAAGCTGATGGCTGATGTTTTGGTCTCATCCTCAGATTTTTGCACAGTGAATTTGTGCTCAGACTGAGTTCCTTTCTTCAATGCTAAGCACTAAACAGCAAGAGAAAGTGCTGGAGAAGTGCAGAAAGTAACAGCGATACAGATATCATACAAATAATACAAATGCTCTAATTCAATATTAATAATAATATAAAAATTTTTTTTTAGCTGAAATTATCTCAAATCCTTGTTAAATCCTAGAATCAGCAGCAACCTTTACCACAGCAACACTATTGCTACAGCGTAAAACTAATAAATGCATTCAGTTCTGCAATGTGAGTCTACCAGCAGCCGTGCTGAAGCCAGCTTCTGTGATGAGTGCTGGAGTTCTACTTTAATTGCAGTTATCCAAGCATGGATTTACCTATTGAGTTAGATCAAAGTTTCATACAGTTGAGTTAGAATTTACCCAGAAAGGTAATGGAATGTACATCTTCCCTCCAGTCCCTCACAGTCATTATTGTGGATCCTGCTGCATATTATTTCTCGGTCATATGACACAGAAGATCCTCTAAAGCCACACAAGCTCTGCATTAAAGGTGGTATTTAGTTACTTATGAGAGCATCACCAATTGTGCAAGGAGAACTGGGATGCCACTTACCTGACACAATTCATACCTGCAGCCAAAGTAATTTTAATTTGTTTCATCTGCTCCTCAAAACAAATAGATTGTGCAAAGTTCAAAGCTGTGTGTTCAGAAATGCATCCAGTTAACGGTCTTATAAAACTCATATTCATATGGCTTTTCAAAGCCAACTGTTTTGTGGCAGTATGAATGGAAGTAATGATAAATGGTGAATATTTTGGTACAGAGTAGGAATCATTATTTTAAGAATATACAGTTTCTTGATAAGCTTGCATTTGTAACCACTGTTACTGAAGGAACAGACTAGAAGGAAGCCCCCGCATTTTAGTTTTGGAGGCAATATCATAAAATTCTCTTCATAAGCGGTGTAAACTCCAAGTTTGAAAATCCTGAAGTTGATTAACTCCCATTACAGCTGTAGGAAGGCTATTCTGGAACTGTACTTCTGCAGGAGGCCTTATAAATGCTAACCAAAATTTATTAATGGCCAGTTTATTTCTATTTGTATTTAGGCCAACATTTCCCTTAGATTAAATAGTTCTTATTCCTCTCCCTTGTTTATCCCCAAAGTGTTTATAGAGAGTGACTGTATTCCTTCTCAGCTTTTGTTTTGCTAGGCTAAACAAGGCAAGCTCTGTTGACAGATGGTTGGCCAGAACCCAGCCAGGCGAAGCTGACACACCAGCTTCAGAAAGCCAGGAGCAATCACTCTTTGGAGGCTACCTCCAGACTCTAATTCAACCCATCAGAGCTCTGAGAGCAAATAAACATCTCTTGGGCTGTAGCTGTCTCACTTCTTCCCATTCCCCAATTACCAAATACTCCATGAACTATTTTTTTTTTTTTTAATTATTGTCAGTCAGAAGCTCAAACCCTTTTATAGACATCAGAATTGTAATTGTAGCCTGAGTTGACAAAACTGGACTACCTTTGATCTAATTTGTACACCAAAATAAATGAAAGAAGAGGAGTCTGAAGAGAGGGCAGTAAAAAACCACCACAGATCCCGAGTTCTTATTTCACAGTTTGAGCTATAGTAAAGTCCTTGCTATCAGTGTTATTGTTTCCTCTGTTCAAAATGAGTTTTCCTATATATACACATGTGGCAGTCGTACCGGTGGCTGCTGTGTGTACATATATTCCCCTGATCCTGAAGAGAGCTCTTTGAATGCTTGTGGAAAACCAGAAGTGTACAGAAATCATTGATAAATCCTGGATGTTTTCGTCCTCATTTCTTTAATATGGACCTGGCAATAACAATTAATTTCTCCTTTTGAGCCACAAATGTCATGGCCAAAATTCAAACTAAGGTACTTTTGTGCTGCCAATATAGGAAAAGAATTGCTTGTTTCAGATTTAAGGTTACTTTCCTTCCCCATCTTAAAAATATTTTGCAGTCATGAAGTGGCTTCTTACCAACAGTGCTGGCTGCTTGTCAACATGGGTGAGGTAATCCCTACGTACGGGGCTCAATCTTAGGAACTGGCTAATCTCCAAACTGTAAAACTGAATAGGTTGGGCTGTTGAAATAAACTTTGAAATATTGTTCCTGTAAAATCCTGCATGGGGAAAGTATGGATTCTGCCACCTATGGATAGTTTTATGACTAAAATATCTGGTCAAGATTTGCCCCATGTACATGTTAAGGTTTTAAAGAAGTCAAATCTAAAAGGAGTATTTATCAGGACTGATGATCCATACTTGTCCCTCCTTCTTGTTGTCAGTTCCTCTCATCCTTTCTTCCTTCCTCCTCCCCACTCCCTCCCTCCCTCTCTTGTCTCCCTCACTTCCACAATCTCCTCCCTCCTTCCTATCCTCTTAATATTACCCAGGTTTCTCTGTTTTATCACACGTAGTGGGATAATTTCTGCTGCTCAAATATTTACATGTTTGAATGAATCAGGGGCATAATTTTCAGTGCCAAAATAAGTCCAGTAGCACATTTTCTTGATTTATTAGGATATGTATCATCTTTATGCTAAAATTTTCTATGTTCAATTTATCAGACTTGTTCTTTTGCAACATAATTTTTCCTCACTTCCTAATTCTCCCAATTTTTCTTTGTTTTCTTATTAAAACTGTATTTCAAGGAATTGGAGAAATACGAGAATTGAGAAAATACATTCTATTTGACAGTACTGGCACTTTGCTTATATGTTATGTCATTTTGCCATATTTCATCCTTAGTGTGAGTGAGAATGATTA
>NW_010539650.1:21409-30922 GCF_000687285.1 Phaethon lepturus | reverse complement strand
AGGAACTGAAGGCTGTGGCTTTGTTGGCTGTGGATGGACTTTTGGCTTTTCATCGCTATTGTAATATGAATAATATATTTATTCATTACACTGCCCTCAACAGAGAATGCTGCTGCATAGAAAAAGAACTTTTATGTTACACAGGGGTCTGCTAACTGGGTTTTTGCAGCTGTTTGAGTTCCGTTTCAATAAGGATTGCTGCAAGAACTGGACCCAAATACATATTATATCCAATATCTTAGTAATAATTCTTAATACTATCAATTAAAATGCTGCCATTTTCATCAATTCATATTCACAGCTATTCAAACATCAGTCTTTGGTTGTGGAGACTTCAATATTTTCAAGTGTAATTTTAAAATAAAACCCAATTTTATTTGGACAGTGACTGAGCAGGGAAGACCTGCAAAATAACTAACCAGTTCACTTTGAAAGCTGAAATTCTTTGAAGTATAACATGGCATTATCACACGTATAAGACATTCATTAAAACATCTGCTTGAAATGCCTCAAATCTTTAGTGCACTTGTGAGCGTGGGGGTAGGGACTGGGTAAAAGACTAGTGCAGGAAAGGCAGCTGCTACCAGTGGAGAGGAAGAGGGAGAGAGCAGAGAGAAAAGGTGGAAGAGAGAAAAGGAAGACAAAATATCCCAATCAAAAAACTTTCCATCAGCGTCTTCAGAGCAGTGATAATGAATGGCTTGAGCTGAGTGCCACAAGAAACTGGGATTTGACAGATGTACAAAAAAATCCATCAAATGTAAGAGCGGCGCTAACCTGCCTGCGTACTGGTTGGCATGGACAGCAAGCAACTCAAAATGCTTCCTTACATACAGGTATACACAATGCCACCATACACTTATTATTCCTTCTTTGATGTTTCTTTTTGCCTGACTGGATTTCTGTATGTTGTACTTTGCCTTCCTGCCGTATGGAGCAAAGAAATGTAATAGCTTCTTTGTAAAGTTGTATGCAAAGCATTCCTTAAGGATCCTTAAGGATTCCTGAAGGATCCCATTGCAGTCTTATGTGAGCCACTGTGAGTAGCCCTGTCAGCTTCTGGGGGATCATCTAATGTGATTTTTACTCTATTTACCTTGGCTGCAAACAGGTATTGCATACTGACACCATTTCTTCCCATTTGTATTTTGAGCGGTTCCTTGGAAATATTTAGCTCTTCAAAAGGATACCTTTGCTTTGGTTTTTCATTGCTGGCTGTTGCTGCTGGTGTTTTTTTTATAGTTATTAGGACCTATTTTTTTAATCTTGATTCTTCACAATTATAAAGTTAACAGTGTGCTAGTGGTATTTCAGCACTTAATATTCTCCAGTGATGACCAATTCTTGATTATTACGGTTTTAGTACAAACATGTTATTTAAAAAATGAATGAAACTCCAGGAAAATAATGAAGAAATGACTAATCAAACAGAACCATTTTTACGTTTCATTTTTTGTGTTTCATTTTTTCCTTGCTTTAAATCTTGTTCAGCACAGCTCTGTACTCTTCTACTACACATTTTATCATACATATATATATATATGTTAGCACAATAACTTCCTCAAATGGGACAGTGAGACATGCTGTCACTGGGAGCGACATGCCATATGGGCAAGGGCAGTTTATAGTAATTCTGGAAGAAATAATCGCTAGAGGCAAAGTTCTTTCCAGGGGCTTCCTGAAGGTGATGTAGCTCTGTTTAATAGTGGGTTAAGTGTTTTTGTATGCAAGAAGACAAGGTCCTATTCTTGTGCACTAAGCTGCCTCTTGCATCCGGCCAGGGACAAAACTGAATCATTGACAGAGACACCTCAGTTTCAAGTCAATTCTGTTTTGATAGTTCGAAGCCAATATTGAAACACACAAATCTGCTTCATCTGTCAGAGCATGGTAAAGGGAATATGGCTGGAATACAGGTGCATATGAGCAGAATGTTTTTATGCTGTGGATAGTCCTAAATTATTAAGCTTTATGCAGCCCTGAAATGTGTTATTGCTATTAGCAGAGGTGGAAAAGGTAAAATGACAAGGTTTTAGACTTCTTTTTTTAAATTTGCATTCATTACTTTTCAGTTTGACGCTAACTGGTGTATGGTGTAGAAAAATATCCAATTCTTATTCTAGTCATTCTGGAGAGGAAAGAGAGTGTTTTGTTCCTTCAGAAATTAATGTAAAGGAATATTTCTACTCTTTCATGTTTAGAACTGATAATTAAAAATAGTAATGGATTTTTTAAAATTTATTTTGCTTTTCTATGCTACCAGACTTTGCCTATATCTCCCACTGCAAATTGGTTTGCTATACCTGTACTAGCATTTGCTCTATATATTTGAGTTTGCCTCTTTTTCAAGGTATACTCTTGTTATATTAGGATTACATGTTTAGTTTGACTGATTTGCTATCTTTTTATTGGTAATTTTTCAGAATTAGCGGGTAGCTTATACAAGATGTTCATGTTGGAAAGTCTCTGTCTTGCTGTGTTTGAAAAGCTTTCTCAGGGAAGATTTTCTAGCTTTTTCTGCAAAGCACAGTGCTTTAGATTTACCTTCTTTAATTTCAAAATTTCTCCCTTTACCTAAATCTTAGAAACTCAAGACATCATACTCAATGAGGCTTGTAAATGTAAGGTGTTGTATCCTCTTAACATTCAAACTACCAATAAAATCCTCCTTTCAGCACTACTTGCAGTCATCTCTTAAGGTAGTTCCTTAACTAATGCATGACTTCTACAGTACAATGTACATTTCAGTTTTAAAAAGTAATGTGACATCTTTTCTCTGGTTTACTTCAGACAGAAGTATTGTTTCTGAATTTCTTTTGTTTTTAAAAACTAATTATCTCACAGATTAATTTGGCATAATTTAACTCTGCATATCCTCTGCTGCATGTTGTTTTATTTTTCTCCAGGTATTATTTTCTCTTGCTTTCATAATTTTTCTAATATCTTTCATAAAATTGAAATCAGACTACAAGGTATTAAGTCAATGACTGTCATATCGTTTTTCTTCCCTCTCTTTAACTTTTTGTGCTTTCCAGTTAAACTCGGCAGATCTCACAGACAGTATTTTTTCAGAACCCTGTGATGTAGGTAATCACTTAACTCTTTCAGTTTTGATCTGCTTTGGTTGAATCAGTCCTCTCAGTCAAGAACATTTTATTAGCAGCCATCATATGGACTTTGTGATTGGTAGTGTCGTAGGAAAACAGAACTGGCTCCCTAATTCACAGACTGAACTTTGGTCTTTAGATAGCTGGCTCTTGGGCTATTAAGTATTCCTTGAACATCTATTGAGAGATGACTGAGCTATGGTCAGACAAGACTGAGCTAACTGTTGTCTTAAAGATATGAGCTTAAATACATAACATATATTTAGGAATATATGACCATTTTTCCTTATAGTGCTTTGAGTGTTAGCAGTTACTTTTAATTACTCCCCACTTTATGAGGTGTTAGGGTGTTCAGTGACAATGCAAAATATGGTTTTATATGAGAATATTGTAGCTCATGGCTTGTGTCTTCCTTTAATGTCCACAAAGTGGATGCTCTGGAAAACAATGCATATATACATTCATTAGTGTATTAATTCAGGTGGTAGATATTGCAGTAGAACTAGTAGCTCTCCTCCTATGTCACATGCAAGCTCATTTAACCACTTTAATAATTCTGTAGATGATTGAAAGTTTCAAAATTCTGAAATGTTTATTGTAAATACCAAACCCAACCTAATGGTTATTTTCCTGTCTGCAGTGAATTCTCAGTATGTAGAGACAAGTGTTTGAAGTACAAAAACAATTACAAACAAATCTGTCTTATAACAGCAAGCACTCTGAAATCAGAATTCTCTTTCCGCCCATGAATGTGTGTATACCTCAAGAAACTCCCTTGAGGACACTGGAATTACACAACTGGTGCACAGGAGAACGGGACTGAATGCGGAGGAGTGATTCTATACTGAACATTCAAGGAATGCGATACCAGCTATCTTTAAGGAAGATGAAAGGGTGGCTTTCACTACTGTAACTGTGTTGAGTTGAGGGATGCTCAATGTGAAAAAAAAAAAAAAAACCAAGACAAGGAGCCAGATTAATTTAATTCCACTGTTTTTGTTGTTGTTTTTAAATCTGGTTTGGCATATTTTACAAGGTAATGACTAATTTTCTAAGTACTAGAAAAGCTAGTAGTAGGTACTAAAGACTTTCTGCCAAGTTGTTAATACCTTGAGATTTGTTGTATTTAGCAGGACTAGAACTTTTAAGAAGTCTACTCTAAGTTGTTCCTGCTAAATTCTGTACTTGCAAATAATAGAGAATTTATAGTCAGAACTTTCTCCATTTCTATTATATTAGTGATGGCATTGTACAAAATACCTGCCAGTTGCCTGTTTGTAGCATGACATTTTCAAATGTTTATTGTGAGTGTAACAGTGATTGTGAAGATGTTGGATGCATTTCCCAGAAGTGGACAAGTTTATCTCCAGGAAGAGAGGAAAAATATGAAGATAGCTTTGCAGCATATTCCTTAGCAGATGCTGCTACATGATAGGTCCACAGGGAAGGCCACGGAAATGTGTTTGTGCCCTTAAACAGTTCTTTGAGAGAGACAAGAACCATTCTTTTTTCCTGCTGAGCGATAGGTACAATCCAAACTGTATAGTCTTTGTGGGAAACTGGTTGTCAGAAATAAATATATCAATAACAAGAAATAAAAGGTGGTACTGATGCCTTAACTTGAGAATGTATTGCTCCAGAAATCAAAAATCAACATTTTATTAAGAGGCGGAGCCTTGGCTACATCGCTGTTACGTGTGTACATTCTTTGGAAAGAGCTGGCCATTCTAACGATTATATCTGGCATCTGATTTAAAGCCTTTTATACTTTTTGAATTAGCTGGTTCTTAAAATACACAGGCTGGCTCTTAAAAGTTTTACTGACAACTTCAAAGAGAAAAGCTGACGAGTCACTTGACACGCACAGTTCTATAATGTTTGGTAAAGTATTCTGGGGATCTTGAGGTAGAGATAATAAAACATTTTAGAGAAAGAGGTGAAAGAGCAAGAAAGGATTTAGGTTATTTTAGCTAGGTTTTCAAATAGGTAATTTTTATCTGTGCATCTGAACTGCAACATATCTCAGAACTCCCAATTAATCTCGCAAGTAATGCTCTCAATGAAACTTCATAAAGCAAGTACATTAAACCTGGTCTAATATTTGTTGCACTATGATCTTGTATCACTAGTTCTTTGATATCCGTAATCTGCCACAACAGTCACAATCAAGTTCTTTGAGATAATATTCCTGAAATTTAATAGCACCAGGAATTCCCAGGGCCTTTTGCTGAGAACTCTCTGGTAGACAATACCAACATTTAACACAGAACTACTTCTGGAAGTAGCTTGAAGGAAGGAGAGACCTAGTTGTCTTAAGAGCCTTGGTTTTTATTTTTTTATACTCAGAAGACACAAAATTAATTGTGCACTTATGGATCTGTAAGGTGAAGAAAGTGCAAAGATACATATGTATAAATTTAAATATTCAAAATGGTAAGTTTGAGGTTGAAGATGAATGTTTGGTTACAATTCTTTAAATCTAGAGTGAAAACTAAAATGAAAATTGGCTCATCAATAATGAATTATATTTTATTTAATGCGTTGGCTTTCTACAGCACTTACTACTTTTTTCAATTTTTTCCCTTTATTATTGCTGTAAAATGTCTATTGCTATGAACATTACCTGCAGCTAATAGGTGCGGGGACTTCTGGTTTTGATTGCTGAGCACAGATCTTACTTGATGCCTTATGTTTTGACATCTGATTTAGCCCTACAAACCTGACTTTGGTAGCTTCTTATTTCTAATCCACCTGGGATCATTCCAGTTTATTTCTCCCTATTAATGTAGCATGCTAAGCAAACCACTGAGACCATTGCATTGGAACATGGTACTACAAATTTGTATCCCCAGTACTCAAAAATCTGTTTTACAGAAAAATATCTTCACAACAGAACAACAGCCTCACTTGTTATTTTCATTCTGCTTTGATGTGTTCAATTCCCTGATTTAGTGACTTTAAAGTTCTGTTTACCTTGCACTAGAGGAGCAATTCTACTGCTCAGACACTTAATGTTATTAATTAGCAATAATGCATATAACCATGAACCTCTGAGCCAGATAAATGCCTCCTACAATTTTAATTATCTTAAAAGAGACACAAAAGAATGATGGACCTATTTATGTAACAGCTGAAAAAGAAAACATTCGTCTGTTGTCCTTTGTATCATTGCTAACAGTAGCAAATCACAGTTAAAATAGGCTGTCAAAACCAAATGCATGTAGTGAGAATTTTTATACTAAAAATATAATGAAATACTTTTATTTATTGCGTTTTAGTTCATTAGTCACAAAGATTTTTCTCCTAATATGCAGCAAACTCAATTATTTTTAAGTAGCTTGCTTTACAATGCTTCCATTAGAATAAATGGAGGAAGATCTAGATTACTCCCTTCTTTGGCAAATCTCTCATAACTAGACAGAATATAGCTTATTTATCTCATTATTAAACCCCAGTTGCCCAGGTTTTAACTATGGACTTTCACTATGGGTTTCTTGGATTCCATAAGATATTACCTATCATAGTAAAACTCAATACAAATTTAACTAGGGATTTTGCTTAAAATAACACTTTGATTCTGGATGGGGTAGGAGCTATATATATTATAGCTGTTATCATAACTATTGCTAGTTAACATAAACAGTGTCTCAACTGCCTTTTGAATTTTTTCAGTCTATATTTGTGCCAGAACTTGGCTTGTGTTCCACTGCTTAAGGGTGGGACATGTTCAGGGCAAAAGGATTGAAAGGTGGATAAGATCTGGGACACGTACAACCCTAAACACGTATCTACCCATATCTGAGCAGAGCAAGTGGAATTATGAATAAGCTACTTGCTGTCTGCCTTTGAGACACTGTCATGGTATTGGTGTTTGAGACGCAAGTTGGCCATTTGAGAAGGCATCAAAACCATGACTTTGGAACAGAACGGTTTGTTGGGAGACTGAACTTAGCTGTTGTACACTGTGGAGATACCACTCAACATGTGCTACCTCCAGGAACTGAGTAAATTTAGATGATGCACAGTAAGAGGTTGATTCTCTGATACCACAAACCTGACGGCAGTCCCACTTGCACCAGCAAGGCATGGCATCACATATCTGAGATGGAATCTTAGCAAAGAATGAGTATGCTCCGCAGCCTGAAGGCCCTAGTGTAGTATTGCTTACTGCTCAAAAACTAAACTGCATTAAAGAAAATCAATGAAAACTGACTAAAAGTTATTTTAGTCAGTTAAAGCTCTGTCCGGGTTACATCCAATGGATATGAACATGCACAGGGAAAAAAAGTCAGTAAACAAAATGGCACACTCACTTGACCCTTCTTACTGGGAAAAGTTGGACCTATTAAAGCTGTTTTTCAAACCAGGATTCTAAACTAAAAGAGGGCAGATTTAGAGTAGATATAAGGAAGAAGTTTTTCACAATGAGGGTGGTGAGACACTGGCACAGGTTGCCCAGGGAGGTGGTAGATGTCCCATCCCTGGAAACATTCCAGGTCAGGTTGGACGGGGCTCTGAGAAACCTGATCTAGTTGCAGATGTCCCTGCTCACTGCAGGGGGGTTGTACTGGATGATCTTTAAAGGTCCCTTCCAACCCAAAGATTCTATGATTCTCCTGAAAGGTCAAAAGCAGTATTTTCACATCCTTTGAAAAGGAAGTAATTTCTGTTTCAGCAAGTAGTGGAGCAGGGAGAGGACAGAGGAATGGCTGTCAGGTCAAGGCAGGGTGTGACGCCTGGCTCGCAGAGCACAAACAGACCATTAGTCCTGGGGTACCCAGCGGGCAGGATTGGTCAACAGAGACAAGTATGGCTTGTGCCAGCAGACAGTGGAGCAAGGACCCCATCTCCAGAACAACTCATGGAGCACAGAGTGGCCTGAGAGTCCACTCCTAGCCGTGGCTAAAAAAAATGAGAGGAGCAAGGCAAGACATGGCCAAGAAAGCCAGGAAGGAGGTACGGCACCGCTGCAGGAGCGGCTGGCGAGAGCACACGACAGCATGAAGCCCGGTGCTGGAACAGCTGGCTGTGCGAGGGGCAGCCAGCCCACCCAGGAGCTATGCGGAACTCTTCCTTATCCCTTACCCCTTTCCTAAGAACCCACCGTATCCCTGCAGTTGCTACCAGGCCTTGCTTCCCCGCAATACTTAACAGTTATAACTACAGAAACCAGCTGACCTAGTAGTTGCTTTCCCCGAGGACGAGGAGCGTAAATCGTTATAGCTGCCTTTCAGGAATCGTAACTCTGCTTTGTCTACCTTGGTAAGAGTGTTCTCCCTGCAATAAAAACATGAACATACTTCTGTTATTCTGCATAGTAAAGATCTTTATGGGTGGTAGACGGTCACAATTAATAAGAATTTTTTAAATAGGATTTCACTGTGATGCTTTAAGTGTTCACACTGAAGCTCTGCCTGCAAACTATGGTTCAGGCTTTACAGTTCCCTGGTGTTTATATGCATGCTCATACTACTTTATGCTGTTGGCGGTTACTTACTGGAGTGTATATAGATAGTGTTTACATTTCATAAAACACTGTGGATTCTGTTCTGCCATGGAGTTTTGCCACCAGCTTGCATGTGAGCAGAAACGGGTCTGGGTAAGGCAGAAGGGGGAATAGTCAGGAAAATGGTAAGCAGACACCTGCAGTTTCCTTAATCATTTCTCAGCTGCCGTATTTTACCTGCTTAAATTTGGCTTGTTTGCCACCAAGTGCTTTGGCCCAGAGTATTTAATGAACTTTTACAGAGGACAGACCTCTACCACCTAAGGGAGTCTTTGGGAGGTCACTTGTACTATTAGAG
This sequence comes from Phaethon lepturus, assembly GCF_000687285.1. Lineage (NCBI taxonomy): Eukaryota > Metazoa > Chordata > Aves > Phaethontiformes > Phaethontidae > Phaethon > Phaethon lepturus. The sequence goes on along the minus strand of NW_010539650.1, from coordinate 22,011 downwards.
GGAGCAGACGCTGACTGAAAAATGGAATTTACCTGCTTCAGAATCACTTACTGTTGGCTGGCTCACAGACCTGGAAGGTAAAACAGTAACATATTATGAAAAGCGCTCAGTACTGGTCTACTGAAGAAAGGACACCAGCTACTGCTAAGACGCTCGTGCCAGAATTATCAAGCTTTGTTGTTCATGAAAACTTGTCTTACTGGCAATAGATCAGAGAACAAGTCTTTCAGGTATTTGCAGATGCACAGCACAAATTATACAAATAAGCATAGTTAAAATAGATAAACTGTATTTGAATATAGAGATGGATAGGAACCAGGATGTCCAGTCTAAAAAAAAACCCAACATATTATGGATTTTTCTGTGAAACAAAAATAATAAAATAAATTAAAACACTCTACACAAACCTTTACTTATGGTTTTGAAATTTAATGTTCTTCAGTAAAAATTATTTTAATTAAAAATTCATTTGGAAATTAAAAAAAAAAACAACTTTCAATGCAGAAATAGTCTGTGGTGTGTTGAGCTTGGCTGGATGCCAGCTGCCCACCACAGCTGCTCTGCCACTCCCCTCCTCCACTGGCCAGGGGAGAGGAAAATCT
>NW_010539650.1:20754-21199 GCF_000687285.1 Phaethon lepturus | reverse complement strand
AACCCCTTCCCCCCACCCCTCCCTTCTTCCTGGGTTCAGCTTCACTCCTGATTTCTCTACCGCCTCCCTTCCCCGAGCGGCGCAGGGCGTGGGAAACGGGGGTTGTGGTCAGTTCATCACATGTTGTCTCTGCCTCCCCTTCATTCTCAGGGACAGGACTCCTCACACGCTTCCCCTGCTCCAGCGTGGGGTCCCTCCCACCGGAGACAGTTCTCCATGAACTTGTCCAAACATGGGTCCTTCCCACAGGCTGCAGTTCTTCATGAACTGTTCCAGCCTGGGTCCTTCCCATGTGGTGCCGTCCTTCAGGAACAGACGGCTCCAGCCTGGGTCCCCCATGGGGTCACAAGTCCTGCCAGCAATCCTGCTCCACCGTGGAGCTCCATGGCTGCAGGGTCACAGCCAGCCTCACCATGGTCTTTACCACGAGCTGCAGGGGAAGCTC
>NW_010539650.1:0-20498 GCF_000687285.1 Phaethon lepturus | reverse complement strand
GCACTGGCTCTGTCGGACATGGGGGAAGCTTCTATCAGCTTCTCACAGAAGCCACCCCTGCAGCCCCCCCGCTACCAAAACCTTGCCACGCAAACCCAATGCATGCTCAAAAATATGACATAGTATATTACTGAAATTCTGCATTTTATTTTTAAACTAGATACTGATTTCCAGCCATGTTTGTCTAAAGGTCTCTTTTTTTGTGTAAATAACATGGCTATGAAAATTTTTCTTAAAAAAGAAAAGGATCAGCTATAGTTAAGTAAACCAATTCAATCTGATGCACAAATTGACTTGTGATATTTAATATGCTGGGTTGCAGAAGATATCAGAATAGGAAATTCATAGACTGATGTTTTCAGGCCTGATTCTCATCTTACATACACCAAGATGCTATTATCATTGCAGCTGATCATTATACATTGCAGCAGCTTAGGCAAAAATCAGGCTATTAAGTATGCTAGACAAAAATTCTAATCACATCCTATTGTTAAAAGTTAAACAGAACAGTTTACTCTAAAAAGTTGTTTATGTTTACTTTGAAAGTACTCTTTACTCTTTGTACCATTAAAAAACAGATGAAAAGTACACCTTATAATTAACCGTTTTATTTGTCCTTAGTTGTTTATGAATAGATACAAACATTTTCAATGATAATATTATTTTAGTGTGCTATGTATTAGTTTCAGAGGGATAACTCAATTTTGTAAGCACTGGGGATTCGTGATTCTCTTATAAATCAACAGTATTTTTGAGTATAGAAAAGCTGCTCTTGTCAGCTGCCAAAAATTGCTAGAACCCATCAAAGTCAGTGGAAATATGGTCATATACACCAGCTGACATCAGGATCAGGAGATTAAGCTTCAGAATAATTTGAAAGAATCAGAAACTGCATGTATGAAATAGCTACCAAAACAGAGTACAATGTAAACACCACTTTGGCATGAGATGAAACAACATCAGAAAAAAAGCCCCTAGAGATGTGTGGATATACTTAGAATCCTTTGAAAATATGAAGACAGACAGTGAGAAATACAGTAGCTGAACCAAAATAGAATGTAAATAAAAAAGTAAATTCTGTGTTAATGCAGTAGCTACCAAACAGTGAATGTGACAAGCAGAGAATAGGTCTGAACCACAAAGGCTCTGACACTCACAACAGTGGCTAAGGCATGGGTGTCTCCTTCCTTTCACCTAGTCTCCAGGTAATTTGCTCTGATACTTGTCTAAACCATGTGCACTGTTACTCCTTATGGATTGGTTTCCAAGAAAACTAAACTAGTAACTCTCACCTGAAACATTTCTAATTTCGAATTCTAATTTCTAAACATAATCAATGCACTATTTGCAATGAGTATTTCTGTTTGTCTTCTTCAGTCATCACGCGTTTTCCCTTGCTCGAACCTGAAAATCAACTCACCTTTACCATAGTTTTTCATTACCTATGGAATTGCACTTTTGTGTGGTAGATATTCAATATTAATCTCTTTAAAATAACTTCTGTTGTGCTTGTGTAATTGTAAAATGAAGGAAACGTTGCCTTCTGGTTTTAGCATATAATAAATCCAGTTAATAATACTAATTTTACTTTTGTGCTACCAAGAGAAGGTCCAGGTTAAGTAACTGAGAGATAGCATTAATTCAATCTGAGCTAATGAAGCTGATGTGCTAGTTAGCAGAAAATTACTGTTAATTACTAAGGATCAGCCTCTGAATGAAAAAAAAAGCAACTACATACAATGAAAACCTGTTCAAAACCAGGTTTTTTTGAATGCAAGAAAGACAGAAATGCACTGGCACCACAACCATCTCACAATTTTAAGGAACATGTCTTAGGATCTGGCAAATCTTAAGAATAGTTTGCCTAAATTTTGTTTTGTTTTGTTTTTTAATGCAGTAAATGCTCTTGCCTCTAGAGAAGTTATATGCCACTGCAGTAAAGTCCACCAATGCAAGACATCATTATTGCTTGGCAGGAAAAGGCAGAATTCTCTCTTGCTCAGGACGGAGAAAGGTGGCTGAAATTTATTTAGCTGTAAGCATAGAAGGGTAAGGTAATGCTTGATGATTGATAAATTAAACTTTGGATCTTGCTAGGTAAAAAGAAACACGGAAAAATGCGTACCTGTGGAGCAAGGCACTTTATACAGATAAAAGCTGCAGAAGCACAATGGCAAACAGAATGAAACAGTTCAGCCCTCCTGGGCGAGCAGGTGCAGGTGAGCCTGTAAAGATGCAAATCCTCTCTTCCACAAAGGAGAAGAAAGCACCACAGATAAAGATTTTCAGACTACTCTGTCTGAAGTGCTAACAAAACTTACATAGATATTCAAAGAACTACCCATACTTCTAGTTATTTCTGCTTTTAATTGCTTCTGGGCTTTAAAAGAACTGCAAGGGTGCTGCAAAATACACAGCAGATAAAGGAGGAGTGTATCAAACTACAAAGTGTAGTTTTTATCGGTTATACGGACTGAAAAGAGGAAGCAGAATGAAAGGAAGTCTGCATTAACTGAATACTACAAAGACACATTGCTGGCTCCAGCTAATGGAGTTATTTAGGCAACTTTGGGTTCTACTCCCAAAAGTAACTTCTCATAATTAATTTATTGCATTGTATTGCTTCTGCAACCCATTAAGAACGTTGTGACGTGGAAACCTACATTGTTGGCTCTTAAATGATGACTGCAATGTTATTCCTAGCCACAAAGGAATTTGTTTGGAAATTATATGAAATAGGAACAAGAATAAATATAAAACAATGTTGTACAAGCATTTTAATACAAAAATAGAAAGATAGAATAATACCGTTGAAAAGCTTTTCTGTCTTTTTGCCCAAACAAGACATATAGTCTTTGAGGGAAATCATGAAAATTTTTTATACCTGCATGTGACTGAATGTTCTAAGCTAGACATGTAAAGGAATTTATATATATATTATATACTGACATGCAGAATTCACGTGTTGCAGGTCGTATGCTAAACCAAATAGGGAAGTTGGAGGAAAGCTTATTAATTCAAATACCAGCACAAGGTACATTTTAAGATTCGAAACAAATTGGTTTGTGGGGGTTTTTTTTGTTTGGGTTTTTTTGTTGTTGTTGCTTATTTGTTTTTTCTTTTTATTCCCTGTGCTCTGGTATATCACACAAAGTCTGATAATTCAGAACTTCTCTAGTCAGTGGAATCAACAGAATTTTTTCTTTCAACATCTCAGAGCTCAGAAGTCAAGATTTGACTAACTGTATCTGAGTACTCACATTTGAAATTAATTTGTAGGTGAAAATGTGGATTAAGCATCCTGAAAGTGCTCCAAACGCATGAACTTCATGAATTCAGGAAACACTTAAGCAGAGACTTGTAGAAGATTGTGAAGATGATTGTAGAATAGAACTGCATAAAGTAAAAGACATAATTCACTCTGTTTAGTGTATCTCTATGAACAGAAGTAGCTTGCAAAGTAGTACCAGTGGGTAATTTATACAGAATGTACATATAGATACTGAAGAATTTATTTTAAATTATTTTACATAAAGAAATTAAGTAATTCAAAGTTGTCAAATAATAAGAGGAATTGTTTGACTTCTTCAGGCATTCATTTTTAACGTCAGCAATGGACGACCACACAGAAATACATCTTATGATGAAACATTCTTGTCTAAACAAATGAGCCAGAATACTTTTTCTGACTAATAGCACAAGGCCTTTTTGATGTAGTTCAATTACTTATGTCACCCATCTGATAGCATGCTTTATTTTACGCAGACTTATATTCCTCCACAGAAGATAGGCTATATCTTATGGCTGTTATGATGGAAGGCTCTTTCTTCTCAACGCTGTGCTGAGCTGAGCCACTGTGACCCAAGCAGGTTTGGCTGTGCCATTCTTTCTGGAAGGCTGCTGGGATCTCCAGCACTCAGGAGCCATGTCTGCCCACCAGGAGCAGACCAAGAGATGAACGCCTCACAGGGTCCTGTCATGGGGTGCTCTTGACGCTATGGATCCCACCTGCTTTGATCCAGTCCCAGGGGCTGGCACCAAAGAACCCACACCAGCCTGCACTGCAGGCTCAGAGAGGTGATGAGGAAGATAGAAAACAGTCTCTACTCATCAAAGAGATATGAGGATGTCGTGTGTGTCTGTAGTTGGTGACCTAGGGGCTGACATCCTCCATAAAGACAGAACAGCTGATGGAGGATGGTGGCTGGAGTCACCATCCCACCATTCATCCATGTGAATGCCAGCAGGGCCATGGGGGACATGTAAAGAGGACCTGTGAAGCAGATATTCCTGACAGGCTGCCCTCCCACAAACAGTCACAATATGTAGGGAATGGCCTAAATGAAAACTGGAGTTATAGGATGCTCAGACTGCTCTCCAGTGTATTCAGCAAGGCAGGGATGACAACCACGCTCCCTCCTCACCAGGTTCAAGTACAGCTTCATAATCTTGTCTAACATATAAAGCCCAGCAGAACTTGTGGTTTTCTTCCCATTGTTGATCATGCTAAAATCCTAGAGGGCAACCGGACAGTGGGGAGTATTTAGTGCTTATGCCATATTTTTAAAAATGCTAACTTTATGGTACAAGTCTAACATCTGCCAGCTTCTATGGGACAAAGACTGACTCCATGGGGGCAAAACTTCAAACTAGCTTTCAAAATTAAGTTTTGCCAAGAAATGCAGCCCTGATCTAAAACCATCTGAAATGGACAGGAGATATCTGACTACTCATAGGTTATACCAAGTCTAAAATTTTCAAAAATTATTGAGTAGGCAGCTTAAGTGTCATTCACTTCCATTACCACACCAAGACAGATTTTCTAAGGTACCTAATAACCTGGAAATGTCAGTAGATACCTAGTGGCACTTTGAAAAGTTTTGCCTCTAGAAGCCCAAATGTATCTAAGAGTTGGTCCTTAGCTGTGCACTGTAACTTTTAGGTGAGGACCTTAATGCAATTTTTCAGTGACAGTGCTGTTTTAAATAGGTTTCATTCCTCCTCCTGCTTTCCAAGAACTGATTTCTGAAGCCAAAATACAAACAAGGAAAATCAGAATCGTTCTTTTTATAGGCTATAAAGTTTAAAAGTCAGATGGTTTGGATTTAAAGTTGAGCCTGACTTGGTTGAGAGCCCAGCCCCGCAAATGGTTGTGCTGGGGTCTCTGAAGGAGCAGCACCCTGAAGCAGCCGTGGCAGGTGGGAAAGGTCAGCAATATCTTAAAACTGTTGCAGAATATGAACCTTTGTCTTTAGGCTTTATTTGCTTTGGTGCTTTCAAAAATGTGTCTCAAAGCTCTGCTGGTTGTTGCGTAAAAACTTTCTATTCATCTTGGGGCATGAGAGTATTTCTATGTGTATCTGGAAGAAAAAAGATTCAAGAGGCAGTAAGGACACTGAGAGGGATTTCATCTGGAGGAAAGGCAGTATTGCTCTTTCAACCCATATTATTTTTTCTTTAAAGTACCTACTGTGATTTCTCTTTCAGTGCAGTGCTTAATTGCAGCATTGCTGCCTACACTTCCTAGTATCCATAGAAGTATGTGTAATTAGCATACATGGAGGGATACATGTCAAACACATAATACAAGGCATTTTTTCAGTAAATCATTGTGTCACTCTGTAAATCACTGAGCATATTTGACACAATTTTCATTTAAGCTTGGAAAGATGTAGACTTGTCTAACATTAGGACCGAATGAGACTTGAGAAAAAGCATTGCAAAACCTAGAATGTATGCAATAATTTATCATTAAGGAAAGATAATCAATGCTTGTTTAACCTATTATCACTGCTGCTAAGTAGGTAATTCAATAAAAGTTGTTTTCTTGCTATTTAAGAGAAGAAATTTTGATTAAAGCAATAGATTAAATGATTAAAGCAATGGTTAAAGCAATATAAGAAAGAAACCAATTTTAGTTTATGAAACTCTTGCTCCTTCTTGCAATCTCTTCTGTTTACATCCTCAGGAAATCAGGGTGATGTCTGCATTGGTTTTGTATTTAGACTTCCCAGGCTCACTAGTCATTGCCCTGATAATTCCACCTGGTCACTTTGGTCAGTTTTTGCAAGGATGGAACTGGGTGTGGTACATCACAGAACTAAAACATCAGCCTCGAGAGAATGAAAAATAACCTGCACCCTGAGGGACTCCTGATGAACCACACTCTGAAAAGAAATTTAAAATAAAAATTTGAGGGCTTGTAACGAATCTGGTTTGTCCTTAGGTGTACAATGAAAAGGACAGGATAACATTTTTTTTCAGCTGCAGCTTGTACCACATTTCTGAAAGCATGTGTAGTAATAGCAACATGTCAGATTCCAATCACTTTTACTTCTTTTGATGTGCAAGGAAACTGGTGTGTGCTTGGAATGAAGAAATAGGTTGGTCCTTTAAACACGAGTTTAAGAGTCTAAGGTGACCCATGCACACGGTCATTGTGCTGGTTTGTTTTTAAATAGACTTAGTTTAGATCGATGCAATCCCCTGCTCAGACACTTTAAACAAATTACACTGCCTCATTCTAAGCACATAATTTTGGCCCCTAAGCTGGATAGTCGAAATAAACCAATGTGAATCTCTCTTAAATCTTTTTGATTTAGGTTCTGTTGATGTAAAAAAACTTCACACAAGGGTAAACTATATGATTTTTAAAAGTTATTTTAATTATACAGAAGGAATTTTTGGTAAGTTTTTGTGAATATTGGTGCCTCTATAGTACTAAGTTACACTGGTATTAGTGACCTAGGTAGGACTGTGGCACAGTCCTGTCCTGTTGCCACCCGTATGGTTTAGTGCTGCTGCGCCTGGTTCTCCCCAGGCTGCTGCTAACCCTGCTGCCAACGCCTGGGCATAGTTTGGGTGATAGCTCAGACTAGTGAGCAGTATGGAGGAAGCCATTTGGGAGCAAAAAACTGTCGAAACCAAAAAACCAAATTTGGCCGTACTGACACAAGCTGTGCCACACAACTTGTCTACAGTGCCAGAGAGCTATGGCCTCTTTTTTGACTCGTGCAGAACCAAGAGGTATTCCTCCCACCTGTCCTTCTGCTCCTTTCAAAACTCAGGCACTAATCCAGAACAATTCCTGAGGTTTGTCTTTGTCTGAATACAGTGATGTTGTACCATTTCATTTCTGGAACTTTTTATTTACTTTTGTATATTTAATGATGTAGTTGCAGTAGTAGAGCCTTTATGTATTAGTATAGTGGTTCAGACAAGGCAATAAACTATGCCAAGATAGTTATTTTAATATAAATGAAATTGTAGCCATGATGAAAGCAGAGGACTGTATTTCTTTGTGTATATCATTACAGTTAAAGCAGTGCAAGATGCACTGTGTATGTTACACTGAAAAACGATGAGTAGATGGCGTAGGAAGGATTGGAAGAGATGTAGAATAATATAAACGCAATTGTTGGCAAATAGCTCACGCTACCTCCTCCCCACACCTCGGGCAGTAAATTTTGATGTGCCTGAATGAGTATTTGTGACTGAAACTCCTACTTCTTTTTGTTTTATTTACTTTTCAGCACCAGACATAGTGGTTTTGTCATCAGAATGGAAATACTCGTTCTTCACGCCCCATCAGGAGTTCACAAAATAAATTGTCAATAAATGTTCTGCTTCCTTAGTAGCTTTACAGCACAACCAGTATTACTCTCCTGCCAATAAAAGTCATATGCAATTTCACTGAATTCAGATAAACCTGAAGGCCTATCAGGTTAAGCATATTTTAGCTGTATATATATATTGCTGCATAAATTTTGTAAAGCTTAAGACACAGAAAATTTAGGTAGGGATTTTCAAAAGAAAATGGTTTTGTACCCATGTGGAAATTTTCTTGGAAAACAAACTGTAGTCATAAAATACTTAACTATGCATGTTTTATAGAACCTGAAAAATATTACATATATTTTCCCATTCATCTGATGTATCAGAATTACAAGGATTATTCATGTAAGGAACAAATACCTTTTCCGGGAAAAATCCTATGAAGTTAGGCTATTGACAGGACATAAAAACCATTAGGAGGCTGTAAGGGAACAGCATGGACCACAGCTAATGGGAAGAACAGTGTGACGGAGAGCTTTTAATTTTCTGGTCCTCGTTGGAAGGATTAGTTGTTTTCAAAGACAACTTTCCCGCACCATGGCAGACGTCTGTGGGTCCCTTGGCTGATGCAATGTACAGTTTAGAATAGTCTACTAGAAACTTCACTGTCACAGCTGTGTAGTCCCACTCTGTAACTTGAGGTTATTAGTGGAATTTCTAAGTTTAGACAGTACTTGACATTTACATACCACAGTAACTGATTTGAGTTTTCCTTTAAAAGATACTACACATATTTGCTATGTGTAGATATTAAAAACCCATGGTCTACAACGTCATTTACACGGTATCATATACATACATATGCATGCATGCCCTATGCATGTATAAGCTGTGCATGCATATAAGCTTGGTATGCCTTCAAATTTAGGAAGGAGTGATGATGTAAATCATAGGCAGGATGCAAGCTCAGGAGCATATAGAGAGATGTACATTTGTAATTCCTTGTACTAATGGCGGTGAATTTAGCCTCCACACGTTGAGTTAAAAAATTCTTTTAAACTTTTTGTTAACACAAGGTTTCTTTTCATGTCAATAGTATGTACATTAGTATATGCTTCAGAAATAAAGTGCAATATATCCTCAAGTGTGCGTGGCATATGTGTCTTCGTCAATAAATTAAGGCCTTGTTGGTGCCTCTACATACTTACAATCATCTACTTAATAGACTTACTGTTTTGCTTTACACAATGTCTTAAAACAGAAATAACAAATACATGACTTTTAAAACACGTAATTTGGAAACACCTTATAATAGGAAATTAACTGGTTTATGTGTTGATATATAATATAACAAGAAGCAACATAATTCTCTGTGACCAAAAAGATGATTCCAGGCATGGAAAAAGACATTAAATGAATGATCTTAAACACATTTCATTTTACCTGAACATTTTCTAAATCATGAATAAAATAACCTAAATCAAAATAGGCACTTAAAACATTTCTGAAATGAACTGGATATACATGACTGAAGATAAGTAAGAGGATGGATTTTACACAGCAGACTGTAATTTTTTTAAATTAATGTAATAAGGATTTTTCGTTTAAGTACAGTAATATCAGAAAATTGGACCATGTTGAAAGAGGATTGTAATATTCGTCTCTGGGGGCCAATTATCTTCAGCATACCAATAGGATTCCCCTCCATCTTTAAGTCTTTGACATGAGACAAGACTGAGGTACTAAAAAGGTAAATTTATCCATCAGGTCCTTGGGTTTTCCATTTCTCAGTGGTACTGTGAAACTTCACACTTCCTTAATTTCCGAGCACCTCAGCTATGAAACTTCCAGGGTCTACCTGGAAATTCTGAAAATAGTAAAGAACTCTACTATGCCTCTGCCAGTTTTGGCACTAACCAAAAAAATAGTTTCCTGACTCCTCAAGTATTTAACAATTTCTTTTCCACGAAGGATTCCCTTTTCAGAATAATATTTCCTTTATTTTACTGAACATGTTTAATATGAAATAAGTAAATAAACTAATATCACCTGTCAAATTGTGTAACACTTGCATACATGCATATTCCATGTATAATGTACGACTTGTATGTACTTGTCTCAATAAAAATGAATAACTATGTTGTCTTAGAAGTTAAATAAAAAAGTATTAATGAGATTGTGCCAGCAGTGCAGTGCCACATTACTCTGTCAACTATGACATTACTTACTGAAGTGCTGTTGGGTTAATACAAAGAAAGAACGGCTGGAACTGGTTAATTATAATAAGGTTTTATCTGCTCATGACTTCTAGATAGCTGCATTACCCTTCCAGATAATATTCCCCTGACATATTAATACGGTCCTGATTATTTCACCAGTGTTAATTAAAGCTAAATCTTTACCTGAAAATTTCAATGACTATTGAACTTACATGTAAATTACTTCAGATCTTTAAAGAGAGAACTTTTCTAATTTTTATCAGTATTCATTTCAGCTGTGTTGGAATGGTCCCTTCAGATGTCCCTGCAGGCATGGTAAGGCGATTTTTTCATGCATAGGACTCAGACTGCATTGAAATGAAATAACAGCTATCTCAGAATCTGCTAGTTATGGTTTTAATTTTTGTCACAGTTTATGGGATTGTTTAATCATATAGCATTAAAATAAATGGCCATCACTGCTGTAATTTTTATTGTAAGATCAGAAAAGTTTGTCAGGAGGGAGATTTTTTTAGTTTCTTGTCATGAGTTATAGAAAAAGTTTTATTTTGTGTGTAGGCAAATATAGCCCGATAAGAATTCATGGGATCCATGAGGAACCACAAAACGGCTCACAAAAGTATGATGGTCTTGAAAGATGAATATGAGGTAAATCCACTGACAAGGTTCCTGCTGTATTGTTTAAAGTACTGTGGGGCAGGATTTATGTTAGAAATATTCTTTTAAAGTTACTAATGCCACAATTTCTATATTAGAACTTACTCTTGATCCGTAAGAAGGTAAATCTTCTGTCATTTAACATTAGCTAAGCCATCCTGACACCAGAAGACTATTTGCATTACTGACTCTTCCACTTTAACCCCGTGTGCCCATAGGCAATTAAATTCCTGAATTATGATTAGCTAAATGCATTATCCATTGGACCTTCTTCATTATTGTGATTAAGCTTTCACATTGTATGACAATGTGACATACAGTAAAATGCAAATATTTGAAGAACAAGTTTCTGTGCTATAGCCTCAAAGCCACCACCAATGGATCTCTCAAGGTAATTTCAAATTTCATCGCATATAATACAAATAATATGTATATTATTATTAAAAGAGAATTTCAAAACATGCTGTAGGATGTTCATGCTTCATGAAGCCCAAACTGATTCCAATTAGTTTTCCAGTAGTTTAAGAAATAAAAAAAATGTTGCAGTGAAGCAGAAAAAGACCTCCATAGGGTAATATGTCTTCCATATCTTAGGATGGAATGAGATTTCCCTCTCCATTTACTATATAGGAGACTAGAAAACTTAATTATATAATTTTTTTTCTTATTATAACTATTCTTTCTGGTGGTTATCATTAGGGAGAATGAATCCCATTTTAGCATGTTATAAAGGAATTTAGGAGTCCATTAAATCTGGATGGGAACAAATTCCATCAACTCTTTCTCATAAAACATCTGAAATTAAGATATAGTCAGTATTTGTTTTGCATTTCATTCTGCATCTGGAGTATTTGTATCAGGCCACAGGACAGACACAAAATATTGTCAGCATTTGTTTAAAGTGATTGGGTAGCTTTTGCTTGGTGTCTCTATGATATGTATTTTAAAATTTCTAAAAAAAAGATATCATTAGTTTCACCTTTTTAAGTATAATTTTCTTTTAGTCACCAGACAAAAATTAAGAGATCTTAGAGTTCACACTAGGATGCTCAAGGATGGGGCTTTTTTCTCCCAGGACTTGCAGGATTTTGCTTTTTAGGCAGATTTGCTCACAGGCTGCTAAATGAGGAGGTGTATTAAATGGCAACAGCTCAGGACAGGCTAAGGAACTTGTACATGCAGCAGACACACTTCTTCAGGTCTAGGTTGTGTGTGACCAAAAGTCTTTGCTCAGCTGTCATCACCATGTCTACCAAAATAGCCACTGACATGACTTAGGAAAACTGTTCGTGAACAGTTTGTTAAAGACAGTCATAGGTTACAATCCTAGACTAATCTCTTCATGAAAAAACAGTGGCTCTTATGAGAGGCGGAACGGATATTTTAAAAAAGATACCCAAAATTCTTCATGAAACTGATATATACTTTGTGCCACATACTGTACCTGAGCAAAGTATATTTGCAAAATGGGTCTCAATATTTTTCCCTCCAGACTGAAAACTTACAGGGTAATATCGTATTTATTCGTAACTATTCTGGTCTCAGTCTTTACCTCTATGCATTTACTTAACCTTGTTTACTGAAATGTTAAAACATACTTCACATTGCTGGCAGCTGTAAGGAAGGCCAATTGATTGGCCCGTCATTCATTTGAACTAAAATCTTGTCAATTCACACCTCAGTTTGGAAAGCAGAAACTACAAATGTGGTTTTAAACAAATATCATTTATAATACGGCAATTTTTTTCTTTTCTTTCAAGTACAAATTGGGGGTGGAGGAGCTGGGCTACTTATTAAGTGTTTCTCATTGATACCATGACCAATTACTAAGTAAAAGCAGAAGCTGCCTATGTTTACATGAGTTCTATTTTTATGATTTACAGAAAGTACAAGACAAGCTTTGGATAATTGCTCAGTATGGTTCACAGAGATTAAGCACATCAGCTTTTCACATTACAAGTTCACACAAGTGAACATATTACAGGATTAATTTTTTGAGTCACTTTATGATATATAAAAATATTTGACTAGTGTGAGGCAATATTATATTCACATTTGAAAGGCATTTTTACTTTAGTTACCCAGCCAGCAGTAATCCAGTTAAAAAGAGAAAAGGAGTAAAGAAAAGCTTTGTTATCACCATGGTAATAGTGATGTGAAATATTTATTAGTATCAAGAGTCCATGTTTTCTCTTTCAGAAAGATACAACGCAACTTAAAGATTTGTAGACAGAGGACAGACGATTAAACGCTCCAGCGCCTGCTCTTATTATTAATATAAAAAAATAATTTTCAGCTTAAAGTAATAACATCTCATCTTAAAACATTCTCAACAGAAAAGCTGGAATTGAATCGATTTGCTTTAGAATATAACTTAAAAGGGAAGCTGCCTGAACTGAAGACAGGTAAGCAGAATGCGGATGCAGCACGACGAGGCAGAAAGTGAAAGTCCCGCTTCTTCCTGCGTGATGCTCTTTGTTTGACAGGTTGCTTGCACTTGGCAAAGCATTTGTGTAAAGCAGACGCTGGAAAACATTCAGAAATACACAGCTTTGACATGAAACCTCTGTTGAATTTAGCATTCTCTATAAGATAACAGAAGATTGACCTTGGCAGAAGCATAATGAGATATTTTTAAGCTCTCATCAGCACTTCAGTGCAATGAATTATCTTCATTATGTTTTTCCAAGGATGCTCACATGTATAGAAGTGGTCCCAGCTATTGCAGCAAACCTGTTCCTTGCTCTGACAGAACCTGAATGTTTGTCAAAATACAAGAAAGATGCTGAATTCTCTATGGTAAAAGTCTTGTAGATAAATGACAAGCATTAGTCTTCATTTTGTTTATATAACTTCTCCCTTGTTTTTATAGTACTGTAGAAATGTCTCGTGATACAGATTTTGCAGTTAAAACGCCTTTCAGGGCTGTAGCCATTTAAAATATCCTGTGATGTGAAATTCTGTCAAAAATGGGTCAAGCATGAACTGAAGGTTGGTTCAACGGAAGACAAAGGATGTTATCCTACAGAAAATGAGAGATTCCTTTCACATAGTGACTGTTTCAATGTAGTAATGGTTTTCACCCTCTTCCACAGATTTTTCTCTTTTGCTGTTAAAAGGGTTCTGTATACTTAAATGTAAGAATGTTCAACAATAACAGTTCATTAATCACTAAAACTGTTAATTTAAGCTCTAGAATGACAGTTATATTTTTGCATTAATAGTAAGTACATCATGCAATAGTACTTTATAACTCACAGAAAGTGAGAATGTATGCATGTACATACTTATATAGATGTTCATGTATACTTCTATGAATATATATGCATAAGCATAATCTAGATAATTGTATTCGTGTTCATTTCTATGTGGTATAATCCTCATTCCACTCTATTTTCAGCTTTTTTCTGAAAATATAACATTTTCTCGCCAGTGGTTTGAACAGTGAAGCTTTGTGGGGACTTCTTTTGAAGAATACTCATTTCTCTGAGTACCTACAGTCTTGACAACTATATGATAAGTACTATTAGATGTATGGCATAGTTTAAGAGCTGAGGTAAATAGTCCAAGAAAGATTTATGAAGGGAATCTGCTGACAGGTGCACACAGGTACTTGCTGAAAGACAACAATCATGTAGTTCCTTAATTTAGCAAACTAATAACATCAGTATGTGTACTAAAGACATCCATGAGTCCTCCTTACATTAACAAGCATATAACCTGTGCTTATACCTGCATAGGTGGATGAGGCTTTAAATATTGAATTATACATACAATCATTATTAATTTATTTGTCACTCTAATAAATTGTATTCTTGAATTACTGGGATACAATTTGGATCCAATACAATGGCAATCCATATTTAGGACAACAGACCAAGAAGCGCCAACTGTAATGGTATATGCTTCCTGGTACTGTAAAACAGGATACACTGATATATATTTTTCCACAGATGTTTTTTATAATTAATGCTGCAAATACTGTTATGCAAATCTTTACTGATATAGTACTTCAAACATAGTACGGACTTACTCTCTGAGTGAGTGAAGAAGTTAATAAGGAAGGCATAAAGGTGGCCATTAGAAGATGTCCTTCCTCTTTAACCGTAAAGATAAATTTGTGTAAAGAAGTCAGGTTCAGAACTGAGGTCTAATCTGAGGACTTTTACAAAAAAATAGGTATGTGACTTTTTGTTTATATTTCTTTTCAAAAACTACATAGCTTAAGCTTTGTGGTTTTCCAAATCAGGACACTTTAGTTTTTCATGCCCCTGCTAATTGTACATGACAAATTTCCCATGTACCAGGAGATGTGCCTCTCCCCAGACTCAACACAAGAAAGAGCAAGTATAGTAACACAGCTGTGGGCACAAAAATATCCTGATATTAATGGAGTGGAAGGGAGGAGGTTGCTGAGCTTGCTTTCCTCCCTTTCCTTCCCTCCCCAGTTCCTGCTGGGCGCATAGCAAGAGGCTGCCTTTTTGGTGGGTGGGAGGGGGACACTTCTCCTGGTGGGAGTCTTCTGTGCCTTTTCCATCCCCCCCTCACCTGCCACATTATGGCCCCATTTACATCTCCCGAGCTCTTCCTCAGCTTTTCTCTGTCTCTGTTAATCTGGTAAATAAGGCCTGGGAGTCAGAGCAAAACTGCAGTACTGCAAATACGAGTAGCATATGAGTCTCTTGTGGAAGAGACTAGCAAATGGGCTTATCTAATCCTTTTTACTCCTTGTCTATAATTACTGTGCTCTAGAGGCTGCAGCAACATGCACTAGTAGTAAGTTTTGATTTTATAACCTCTAAGCTTCAGGAATTTGGATCCTATTTTTCTGCTTCTGGTGAAGTGCCATAACCACCAGGTGAAGAGGCAGGCTGAGGATGTTTCAGCCACTCCATGGAAAGTCTCATGTTACAAGAAAGAATGCTTTGATAAGCCAGAAGAAGAAGAACGTGACTCCATCAACCCAAATAGAAGAGTGATGTGGGTTTGGCTCCCAGGGCTACCTGACCATTTTACATTGATGAACTGCTCGACACATTTCCCTCCAGAGCGCTGGGAAGGGTGACAATGGTGACGTGTTGGTAAACCTGATCTCACTGGCTTAAAACTGATTGCTTAAAGCAGATGATTAGAAAACTCATACTAAAAACAAACTTCTGGAGGTCATCTGGCCCACTCCCACCCCCGATCCAAGCAGGCCCACCGAGAGCCAGGTACCCAGGACCATGTCCAGGCAGCTTTTGAATACCTCCAAGGATGGAGACTCTACAACCTCTCTGGACAACCTGTGCCGGTGCTCAGACACTCTCAGGGTAAAAGACCTGTTTCCTGATGTTCAGATGGACCCTCCTGTGTTTGTGCCCATTGCCTCTGGTCCTGTCACTGAGGACTACCCTTCATTGCCTGTATTCTGTTACAAGTCATAAAGTAACGTATTTCTAGGCAAAATGTAAATCTAAAGACAGAATTTACACAAGGAAAAAAATCATCATATCAATGCTTGATAAAGCATCTAAGTTCCATAAATCTTCCATATAATAACATATAATATCCTTAATTAATCATTTACATCTGTTGTAGATAGTTATAAAGTAGATCAAAAGTATTAAAAAAACCAATGCAGTTTAGAAATATTTTCCCTATCATGATGCTCATTGATGTCAGAATTAGTAACAACCATGCATTTAGGAGTGATTTTACTTTTTACATTAGGGACTTTCTAATGCTACCTTTCGCATAATTACAACATATCTGTCATATTCTTCAAGCTATTACTTATTAAGATGTACTTGCAATCGTAATTTAGTTTTAACAAAGATTATTCCTGACCAGCCTAGGGGCCTTCTAAGATGGAGTGACCTCATCAATGGACAAGGGAAGAGCTACAGATGTCGTCTATCTGGAGTTAGGCTTTTGACACAACATCCTTCTCTCTAAATTGGAGAGAGATTAATTTGATGGGTGGACTGTTGGGTGGATGAGGAATTGGTTGGATGGTCACAACCTGAGGGTAGTAGTCAACGGCTCAATGCCCAGATGGAGATCGGTGATGAGTGGCGTTGCTCAGGATTCCGTATTCGGTCCAGTACTCTTTCATATCTTCATCAATGACATAGTGGGATCAAGTGCACTCTCAGCAAGTTTGCAGATGACACCAAGCTGAGTGGTGTTGACATGCCTGCGGGACGGGATGCCATCCAGAGGGACCTGTACAAGCTTGAGGAATGGGCCTGTGTGAACCTCATGAGGTTCAACAAGGCCAAGTGCAGGGTCCTGCACCTGGGTCGATGCAACCCCCAGTATCAATACAGGCTGGGGGATGAAGGGCTTGAGAGCAGCCCTGCTGAGAAGGACTTGGGGGTACTGGTGCATGTGGCCCTGGCAATGTGCGCTCACAGCCCACAAGGCCAACCGTATCCTGGGCTGCATCCAAAGCAGCATGGCCAGCAGGTTGAAGGAGATTATTCTGCCCCTCTACTCTGCTCTGCTGAGGTCCACCCGGAGTCCTGCATCCAGCTCTGGAGCCCTCAGCACAGGAAAGACATGGCCCGGTTGGAGCGGGTCCAGAGGAGGCCACAAAAATCATCAGAGAGATGGAACACCTCCCCTGTGACGACAGGCTGAGAGAGTTGGGGTTGTTCAGCCTGGAGAAGACAAGGCTCTGGGGGGATCTTATTGCAGCTTTCCAGTACTTAAAGGGGGCTTATAAGAAAGATGGAAACAGACTTTTAGCAAAGCCTGTTTCAACAGGACAAGGGGCAATGGTTTTAAATGAAAAGAAGGTAGATTTAGACTAGATCTAAGGAAGAAATTTTTCTCAATGAGGCTGGTGAAACACTGGCACAGGTTGCCCAGAGAGGTGGTAGATGCCCCATCCCTGGAAACATTCCGGGTCAGGTTGGACGGGGCTCTGAGCAACTTGATCTAGTTGCAGATGTCCCTGCTCATTGCATGGGGGTTGGACTAGATGACCTTAAAAGGTCCCTTCCAACCCAAAGATTCTATTATTCTATTATTCCCCGGTGGGATATTGTATAAATCTTTGTTTTGTTTTCAGAAATTTTTGAGTTACAGACCCACAAAATGCTTATAGAGGAGATGCAGATTCTGGTAGACAGACTTTAGGTCTACTCAGAAAATATTTGCTTTTATTTTAGCTATCATTTCATAAACTGCAGTGTAGAAAACTACTGACTTAATTTTGTCTGCTGATGCTCCTTTGTTTTTTAGGAGCTCAGGGTAGTAGTGCTATAAGGTGACATCCAAGCACAGATGTCCAAGTAAATAAGCAGTCATAAAATCTTTAAAGAGCAGTCAGTGATAAAAGCAAGGACTTCTTGCTTTTATATTACATTCTTCTGCAACCCACAGAATTACTGCTTCACAGTAGGACTGTAATGGCTACCTAAACTGCTAATGTGAACTTCTGCTTATGAAAATATGACTAAAATGTGACTATTATGCATGGAACCCTTAGCCGAAGGTTATTAATAGTAGAGAATAAATCACTCAGAAGTTATGAAATGCCAGATATATTTAGCAGTGGGTCAAAGCAAAACATATTATTAACTTAAGTGAAGTAACTGGAATAAACAGACAAGGTTTTATGCACACAAACCTGTGACTGAAAGAGTAGAAGGCAACATTAAGGTAAACAAATTAAGAACCTGTGCAAGAATGAAGGGCTAGCAGAAAGTCAGGGTGAAAACAAATGAGGGTGTACCACACAACTTTCATGTCCCCTGAATTCACAATTTTAAGCACTGAGCAGAGTTATATAAACTTTTGTCTCCAGCCTTGCCTTTTGAAGCAAATTAGTAGAAACTGAACATTGTTTTTAATGAATAGTGTGTCCTGGTAACGGGACTTGTTTTTATGTTTGCTCTATAACTTATTTAGAAGTAAAATGTAAAACAAATGAAAGAAATGTCATGGTCCATTTAAAGCATGGAGTGAAATATTCCATTTTTTCTAAAAGACTGTAAAATAGGACGATCTCAGCTCATATGAATGCGTGGAAGTAAATATAATCAGTGTGGCATAGTAATTTAATAAAATAGACGCATGGAGCTTCAAATTAGTGATTTTTTAATACAGTCCTTGGATCTGGTTCCTGAGCCACCCTATTCTATTCAATACTTTGTCTGCTTTTCACTTGACTATATGAAAGAAGCTTCAGGATGTTGTATGTGTTTTATTTAATGGTGGTTTTACAGACCCATTCTGAATCTCACCATAGTACCCATTTTAAAAAATGCACTTTCATCTGAGGCTTGTCTCAATATTGCTGCTGGAGGAGAAATACTCTTGGTGTTAACGAAATGCCTTACATCGCACAGAATTTTATTTTCCATTTTATCTCGTTTGTCTCAAGCCTATGCTTTTCTCCGCTACATCAGGAAGTAAGAATTCTCCTTGTTCCTAATCCATCCTTTCATTTCTCTGGTTAACTTTTGCTTTTCATTTTGTGTGTTTGGAGCAATGTCACGTAAGCCAGCTGTTCTTCCTACAGTGGAGTTTTCGAGGCTGCATCTGTTCCAATTTTACTGGCTTGACAGATGTCTATGGCTCATATTAAGATTAAATTAGCTTCCTGAGACAGTCTATACCTCATACAACCATTTTGGTTTTTTCCACACTCTGCTGTGCCACTATAAGCCTGTCTTTTACTGAAGAGAAATGCAATTTTCCAACTTCACATGTGTTAGTTTTACATTTTCAGCTACACTGATATCCATCCATTGGTTCCCACTGCCTTTAGTTTTAAACAGGAAAAAATCTTGACAATGCAGAACATTTCCCAGATAGCGTATCGGCTTCGGTAAAGCCTTGCCCACACATCAACGAGATAGAGGTCCTGCCTGGGGTACTGAACATCGGTCCTGAGCCTGCTACTGATGCCTATCTTCATTTTACTGTTTTATGGATCATCACTCTCTCTTTTGCCTGCATCAGGTCATAATAATCAGTGATGCACTCACCATAGCATGAGATTACAGCAGGGAAGAGACAGAGCTCATTTTTTACTTATTTGTGTGCACATTTTCATTTAAGCTATGTTTATTCTATTAAAGGAGACTAGTAGCAGTCTGAAGTCCCTTCAGCAAGCCCAGCTGTACTCTTTTGCAGATCTCTATAATAAAGTCAGGCAGCTGAGTATTTCTGTAGAGGACCAGCTTAATCCTAGTGTTGTTCCCCTAGGGATGCGGCATATTTACCCCATTACAGAGCTGAAGAAGCTGGTTTTGGAAATCATTTTGACAGTTTATGCTACTCTCTCACCAAACTGAAGGTGAAGAAAAAAGACATCTCTTTTTTCAGGGCAAATCATAGATGTGGTAAATCTAGTGAAAGGTCTAGAAAATGCCACTCTCCATTTACTGCATTTGGTTGTTGTTTTACAGAACTTGGTTTCTGTAATTTTTTTTAGACATTTAAGCATCTGAGTATTTCTTGAGCTTCAAATACTGATACGTTCTTTAAGGATTTGCATAGCTACTTATAGACTGGCTTCAAATGCTGTTGAAAATTAGGAAAAATCTGCCATTTCCTTTTAGGACAGATTGAGCTAGCGATACATTTATCTCCACATTCAACTCCTAGCTATATCTTTGTCCAGTTTATATATTTCACAGAAAGCACATTACAGGAAAAATAGCTTTAAGATTAAATACCAAGACTGAAAAGAAAGTTTTTTTTACTCCCACTCTCCACTTCCATCCTCTGAATGTGATAACTGGGACTCATTCTGCTAGACAGCCTATTGGGTTGGAGATGCAGTGTAATTTTCCTTCCCAGTGTCCCTTTTGCAAATCCCGTATTAAGGGATATGCCATAATTTAGGAAGTTGGTACAAAAGGAGCTGCAACGCTATATGTGAGAGACGTGTTCATCTCTGGATAGCCTCTCAGTGCTGTCCTGTAATAACCCCTGGGCTCTTGGTTTAGGAAGGGATCATGCCAGCATCCAAAACAGTCAGGGGCTAAGAGCATACCTGAAAGCTGGCATAAATTTGCTTCAGCCTTGACAGTGAGATCTGTGATCACAGAATCACAGAATCACTAGGTT
>NW_010539649.1:9899-10146 GCF_000687285.1 Phaethon lepturus | reverse complement strand
TTGTTGACACCAGTGTTGGTTGAGAGAGAAGCCCGAGGGACACGCCATGGGGTGCTTTTTCCAGGTAGCCGGGGGATGGCAGGGCTCGCCCTCCTGTCCCGGCTCCGCAGAGAGCAGCAGGGCTGCATTCCCAAAGAAGGGGTTGATCCAAAAGGAGGGCTCGTCCGGGAGTTGAACCCGGGACCTCTCACACCCAAAGCGAGAATCATACCCCTAGACCAACGAGCCGGGGCAGAGCCCTTGCCCC
>NW_010539649.1:8712-9636 GCF_000687285.1 Phaethon lepturus | reverse complement strand
CATCCCCTGGCATCGGGGCCACCTCGCTCCTGGCTCTTGCGGGTCCACGGGCACGTGCCCAGCCAGGACATGGCACTGATGCCATTGTGCCAGCACTGCTGCCCTCACCGTGCCCAGGTTATGTCACAGCCCCATGCAGTGCCAGGGAAGGCGGGTGCCCAAAAGGAGGGCTCGTCCGGGAGTTGAACCCGGGACCTCTCGCACCCGAAGCGAGAATCATACCCCTAGACCAACGAGCCGGGGCAGAGCCCTTGCCCCTGCCCTCGGCCACTGTGCTGCATCCACCCGTGGCCGTGGGCACGGGGTGATGGCTCCTGGGTGCCCCCATCTCCCATCAGCGCCCTTCAGAAACGCATTTCACGTGGTCCCAGGGCTAACGATCTCCCTCTCCTCTGCCCCACAGGGGCCGGTGTGGGTTTGGGACAAAGGACAGGAGCTGCGAGCGCCGGCCTACGGGGAAATGCCCCCAGCCGTTCCCCTTGCCCAGCCCACAGGAGCTGCCAGCCGTGGGGGTCAGCCGGGTGCTGGCGCTGGGGCTCCCACAGGTGCCGTGGAGAGCAGGACTGGGAGGACAGCTCTGGGGCAGAGCGGGGCGGGGGTCCGGGTGCTGTCCCCGAGGGGAGGGCTGCCTGTAGCTGTGCCGGCGTGGGAAGCCACGCTGCTGAGGGAGCCCCGGCTGCACAGCCGTCAGCATGCCCACACGTGAGGATCCCCCTCCACACAGCACAGCCGCAGGGGCAACGGGGAGAAGAGATGATTTTCAGACAGCCTGCCCGCAGCGAGCCTCCGATGCGAATTATATCGCACTGCAGGCTGTGCCAGAGCAAGGGTTCCCTCCCTGGGGCTCGTCCGACCCCCAGAGCTGACCCGGCGAACCGGGAGGAAGGATGAGGCGCAGGCAGGGGAGGCAAGACTCGCCCCTCT
>NW_010539649.1:8324-8590 GCF_000687285.1 Phaethon lepturus | reverse complement strand
TGGCTGCCCGGCTCCTTCAGCCCCACGCTTCCAGCGCTATCGCCAGCCCCCTTACGCAGCAACCACCAGATCACCCTTCTCCTCGTCGGGAAACGTGCCTAGTTCTCAGCAGACATGAATTAACAGCTGTGGAATATTTAACTGAATGCTTCTTGAGTGTGAAACACAAGTCCACAAACATTTCACTCCCAGGACCCTGTAAACCATCGGGCTTTGGGCTCCGCTTTCACTGCACTCATCCCTGCCTCTTCCCGAAGGCTGCCCTC
>NW_010539649.1:7963-8288 GCF_000687285.1 Phaethon lepturus | reverse complement strand
GGGAGCGGTGCCTGGTAACGATTTGGGCTCAGGGCAAGGCACGGTGCTGGCAGAGCCAAGGGGGCTGCGGGCTCGCTGGGGTGCAAGCCTTGTGAGCCCCACTCCCACAGGTAGCACCAGGAGGGCCAGACCGGGATGCCAGTGCCTTTTGATTTGGGTGCTTCTTCCCCCGTGACTCACGCGTGTGGCTGGCCTGTTATTTTCCTGCTTTACGGGATTTCCAGCCCCGGGGAAGCACCGGAGCCCTTGCTGGAGCCATCGCCTGTCTGGGTCCCCAGGCTGGCACAGGGCCCGTGGGTGGTGGGGGGGGGCCTGAGAAATGACG
>NW_010539649.1:3606-7949 GCF_000687285.1 Phaethon lepturus | reverse complement strand
GAGCCCCCACCCTGCCATGGGTCTGTGGGTGCCGGGCAGGGTGTCCTCTTGGTGGTGCCTTCTCCTGCCTCTCGTCCCGGCCATGCATCCACTGCCTCTCCTCTTCCTAACGCCTAAGAGCAGGAGTACCCTCTGCTTTGCTGGGAAATTGTTTTGCAATGCTTTGGTGGGTGAGGAAGGAGATTTTTATTGGCAAACAAGTCCCATCTCAGTCTGCCATGCCTGCCGGCTCCCAGCTCCAGGGGCCCTGTCTGCACTGGCTGGCTCCAGGATGCATGTCCCCAAGGCCAGGAGTCCTTGCCCCGGCATGGAGGATGGGGGACGCTGCCTGTTGAGGCCAGCTAGGACTCCTGGCATTGCCCTCAGCTTGGAGCCAGGGTGCTGGGGTGGGGTATGCCTTTTGCAGTCCAACAAAGGTGCTGGTGATGGATCTGCCTCTTCATCCTGTCCCACTGCTGTGAGTCACCAGGATTTTTGTCTTCTCATCTGTATGTGCAGAGAAGCCACAGATAGATGTGCTGGGGTTGTGTAGACCCAGCAATCATCCAGCCGCCACCAATCCCTCCATCCCTATCACCAGCCCCATGCTGGCCAGAGCTTCTACTCCTGATGGTCCTGCTCACTTGCTACTCACACCAGACTTCCATTTTCCATGACAACTCTCTACGTTTCTCCATTTGTTCCAACTCAAACCATGACTTCATCCCTCCTACCCACCTACTCCATCCCTAGATGGGGCACAGTACCCACCACCATACGAAACGCTCACTGTGCTTCTGTTGGCTTCCCCAAGCAGGCAAATGCAGAGAAACCTGAGCAAGCCTATTTTCCACATGTGGTGGTGCAGACTGGGGTGTCCTCATGGTACACGCACCCCAAAGAGGAGATCGACACCGCCATGGATGTGATCCTAAAATGGGAAGCTACTGCCATCACCTTCCCAGGCCCTGTTGAGCTGGAATACCCCACCATGATTTGTGCCCTGTAATTTCTGCCGGTGGAGTTGACTTCACCAAAGCAAAGGATAGAAGAAAGAACATGGAGGGAAATAGGGGTCTCCAGGAAGCAGTGGCTGCTGCAGGAGGACGATGATGAGTGAGAGCAGGGAGAAGGCTTTCTCCAAGGATGTGAGGGAAGATGGGAGGTGAGCAGAAAACATGAAACTCAACAGATGCATGCATGGCCAAAGGGTTGTTCCAAAACAACCTAAGCTGGCTAAGCTCCAGGCTTTTCTGAGAAATGCCTCTGCTGCTGCTGTTGAAAGCCGTAAGTAGGAAATGCTGGGGCCAAACCCCAGGACCCAGCTGTTTCCCTCCATGTGTATCCTTCCTCCCGCTAAGCATTATTTTTCATTTCAGTCTTGGCATGTAGTTCCCTGTTCCTCACCAGGACCTTTGCCTGCACTGCCTTTGCAGGAACCTGTATTTTAGGGCCTGATCAGCAGGTCTGTGGGGTCCTGCCCTGGGCAAGCGCTGGCTGGGGGGGATACGTGGCGGAGTGAATTCAGGACGGCTCTTGAGCTGGGAGCCAAGACAGTGTGGCTCCCAGCCAGGAGTCACAGCACCCGTGGGAGAGAGGGTGCCAGGTCCCTTGGGACGGGGATCCCTGCAGGGCACCAAGGTCCTCACTTCCCCGACTCTGTCTGCACTAAGGCATCACAATTTTCAAGTCAAATCAAGGACCTGTGTGGATTTTAGTCTTCTTTGAGACACTGGCTCTTCAGAAACAAAATCTGTGTAAGCTCAAAAATGTCGTTATTCTGTCCCCCTGGTCCACCTTGGACTGTCCTCTGGAACAGACTGGAGGAAGAGAGTTGCACCAGCCCCAGATGCCTACAGTTTTCTAACGAAGCTTTAGCTGGAAATTGACTGCTTTTCCTCATTGAGGAGAATTTTTCATCCCAACTCTGTGGACAATTTCTGGAGCTGGGATAAAAATATCTGAACAGTCCTTGGAAGAGGGTTGTGAAACCACACCTCTCTTCTCCTGGTGCTCTGACTGCTGAGCAATTGCCATGTGAATTTTCTCCAAATTAGGAGCACCTCTGTGAAGATCTCCTGAGTGATAAAACCAGTTGAGCTTGGTCAAAGGCTTTTGAAGACCAACATGCTTACAAGCTCATCATAATCCCTCATCATAAAAACTCCTAAGCTTTATGCAAATTGCCACACTACCAAAATGCTTAAGGTATGAAAGAAGATTTAAACTATACCCATGGAGGACTTAGTCGCACTATTATTCCTCCTTCCATCACCTGAAAAGGTTCTGCTTGATGACACATGGCATCTCAAAAAGAGGCTTTACTCAATGCCTGGCTTCTTTTTTCCAGAGACACCTGCATCCCCTTCCTGTAAAACAATAATTGTCCAATTCTCTACTGTGTTCAACTAAAGTCTTGCATCCTAGTCTTTGGGAAGAGCTCAGTATGGATCTCACTGTGGTGTGGCTGGGGATGGGGTTATCCTTGCCCTCCTCTAAATGACCAGCTCACGGGCATGGGACTTGCAGGTCACTCCTCTCAGCAGCAGGGCAAAGCTCCCTGCTGAGCGCCAGTCCAGCTTTTGCTCTTGTCTCTGTATCTGGAGCACACAGGGAAATTACAGTTTTTTCTTCATGTCCTCATTATTGTGTTTATATATCTTTCCTGACAGCACTACCACAGGTCTGAGTGTCCATCACGATTGGTGTCTATGAGAAATGTTAGGATGCCTCTCCCCATGACACCTCTGATCAGTCAGTGCTTAGTCAGAGGTCCCAGCAAATTTGGGGTCCCGAATGTCTGTGTGTCCAGAGGATACCTGGGTAACCCCGCACCGCGTTTCACATCGCAGGCACCCCTCGTTCTCTGATGGGGCCGGGGATGCTGCTGTGGGCATGGGCTGCTGGAGAAGGTGCGCCCGCAAGCAGGGTGGGATGCCATTCCCTGAGCCGCCTGCGCTAGCACCGGGACGCATTCGGCTCATGTTATTCATACGGCTCACTCGAGGCGAATGTCGCGCCTGCACATATGCATGTCTACGCGTGCATGCAGCAGCACAGGACAAAACGTTTCTGCTGCTTCGTTAAGAGATATAGCCAGACACGTCACGCGCCTCACTGCCACCAGGCTACCTAGGTTTGAGTCAGTACATACTTGTTTGTGCAAGGCCCCTTTTGCCACATGCTGTTGTAAAGAGTGAGAATAAAGAGGCTAATGCTTGAGGTCTGGTTTTGCTCTGGTGTATCTTAGGAATTTTTTACTCTTCATCATCACCCATAAAACATTGGGAGAGCTGGGCATAGGATCACCATCCAAAGGAGCATCTCCCAGGAAGCCTGCTTCTGCCTTTTTCCCCTGACCCCACATCCATCCTCCTTAGCTCACCCAAAAAATTGCTGCACAATGCAGGGTAAATGCCGTCTGGAACTGTCAAACCTCTGTGTTCCCACCTCCTCCTCGAGGGAACTGGCGACAAGTCTGCTCCTGCGAGAAGTCCTCCCGAAGCAGGTGCTTGCTATGGGGCAGCAGGAGTGGTTTCCAGGCTGAGAAAGTTGCCTTCGGGCTGGTCACAGCAAACCACACGCTTACTTCAGGCCAGGGCCAGGCTGAGCAGCAGAAACTCCCATTTCAGACAAAAAAAGAAACCTGCCCCCCCCGGCAACAAGTTGCCTCCAGAGCAGGTTACCCCTCCAGACCAGAGGCACAAGGAACACCAGAAGACTCGGGCTATGATGTAGCATGACTTTAATGAGAAGGAGAAGGAGCATAAACCAGTTCAGAGTATGAGAAGTGCATTTCCAGCGCTCGGTAAAGAAATGGATAAACCCCACTCCAGGACAAGCCGATGCCTACAAGGTGTTCCTCTGCCCCACCGCCCCATGACTATCATCTTCTGTCTACAGCCCGCTATAAGCATTTACGCCCAGCCAGCAGCAAACGCTGTGTAGCGCCGCAGGGTGTGACGCCTACGTGGAAATATAAAGTAAGGCTTAGCGAGAAAAAGGTATACAGAGGCTGGGTCTCGAGTGACAAGCTCGCATGGCTCCCTTCCCCCTGGGCAGGGGCTGCGGGTGCCCCCCACAGCTGGGAAACCCATGGGCATTTCCTTAGTTCCCTTCCCCAGTCTTGGTCCTGTGCTTTGTTTGCCCTTCCCGAGCCGGCCGCTCTGCTGGCCTCGGCGGGAGGAGGTGGCCGCCGGGGACAGCCCTACAGCCCGCTGCCCAGGCACAGCAGTCCCGCCTTCCCCAGCCCCCGGGCACCGCCGGAGCCCACGGG
This sequence comes from Phaethon lepturus, assembly GCF_000687285.1. NCBI lineage: Eukaryota > Metazoa > Chordata > Aves > Phaethontiformes > Phaethontidae > Phaethon > Phaethon lepturus. Next base: position 3,694 of record NW_010539649.1, on the reverse strand, counting down.
GACCCCGCAGCACCGGAGGTAGCTCCCGACCGACGCCGACGCCGTGGACCCCACCGTCGCGTTTTGCGGGGACGGGGTGCGGGAGGGG
>NW_010539649.1:0-3538 GCF_000687285.1 Phaethon lepturus | reverse complement strand
TGCAGCTGGTGGCCAGCGGCCGGGGACCGCAGGAGGAGGGCAGGCACAGGTCGTAGCAGGACATTGCTCGGCGAGGACGTAGACCTGAAAGCCAGAGCCAGGGTGTAAATGCAAGGCAGAGGCTGGGCCATCCCCGCTGAGCCCTCATTTAGCAATTCCTATAATAAGAGGTGCGGGAGAGCTAGCTAGAGGGTGAGTTTGGATGGTTTAGAAACCCTGAAGGAAGGCTTTCCAAATGGGCAGGAGCTGGCTTCCCTCTCCCCTCGCCCCGTAACCCGCTCAGGAGAAAGCAAGGAGTTTGGTTTGAGCTGCACGTCTGGGGAAGCTGGAGGCAGGAGGGGCTGAAAGCGCCGAGAGCAGACCCACTTCCGCGCACTGCCTGCCCTCGAGCTGAGGGCAAGCCCTCGGCAAGTGAAGTGCTCGCTGAGGCACACCCAGCTCTAGCAAAGCCCACTTAAACCAACGCAACGTGAGCGAGCTCGGCTTCACGTGGGCTGAGCTATCGCATCCCAAGATACAAGGGACCGCTGCTGCCCTTCCATAAGCAGGGACACATCGATCCCTGCAACCTTGACATTCTTTTTCTTTTTTCAGCAAGGAAAACCATGCAAGGATGCACCCCGCTACGTGGTTACGGACCCTGCAAGCCCTGCATCCCGCAACCCCTCGCACTTTGAACCCCGACCCCTCATTTCAGGACAGAAACAAACCCTTCCCCAACATCCTCCACAGGCAGGAGGGAGGCAGGTAACAAACCTTGAACTCTTGCGGAGAACCGGGCACAAGGCATTGGTGAAAGCAACAGCTCAGTGGGGAGAAGGAGACAGAGCCCGTCTCGACTTACCCAGGCGGTGGAGGCGGCAGCGGTGGCTGGGAGCGGGTGCTGGGGCCGGGTGCCACGCAGGGTTTTATAGGGTGCCCCGGCCCCCGGGGGAGCGGGTGCATACCTTCCGCCTGAAACTCCCCAACAACCAGCAGTTTTCTCCTGGAAATCTCCCCCGGCTGATTAAACAGTTCCCTCTTTCATCTGGCATGTTTTGCTTCCATTTAATACTGAGTAAGATTGAAATGATTCGGGCTACAGGCATTAATTACCTTCCTTCCTAAGGCCAAAGTACATTTTAGGTCTTATGCCATGAGGCAGGCGAGTGTTTCAGCAGAATTTAGGGCAGGCGCATCCCCGGTGCATTGCTCCCCACCTTCCTCCAAGCTCAGCGCATTCGTCTCCCCAGTGCACCTGAGGTGAGCTCGGGGATTTTTGCTGAACAGGAGGAACGCGCGGCTGTAGGTAGCCCTGCGGCGGCGGTCTCATCGATGGCAGGAAAACCAGGGGGGCTGCAGGGATGAGGGCACCGGGGGACCATGCACGGCTGGGAGAAAAATGCTGGAGAGGCATTTCTCCTACCTCAGCTGCCCAAGTGCTAACGACGCGGACACGGGGACTTGCGCTATCCCAGCATGACCAAATTGTTACGCTTTTGGGTCCACTTAGAGGATCTTCCTTTTTTCTTGTTATTATTCCTCATGCCTGGGGTATGAATTCTGCTTGGAAGGCACATCAAATTTTAAAAGCAAAGTAATCATGGGCTCTGAAGTCCACCCCTGAAGGTGACGCACACCAAAATTTACTAATTTTGCGCAGTGAGCTGATTTCTGGGGCCAACAGCCTTTCCATCCTGCTCTTCGGATATGCTAACAGCAGTGAGCCAGAAGTTCACAGCTATGCTTTCTTGTGACGGAGTGACATCACCAAGACATTTTTAATTACAGACTGTGGCGTGACACCGGACTGCTCTGCTGAAAGCCTGTTAGCTGCTGAACAGCCCGGGAGTCGCAGAAGTCCCGACCTGCACTTAAACGTGAATCACCTGCAGAGTGGGGAGAGGGAGTCGCTGATGTGGTCCTAAGCAGGGGAATGAGCCATCAGGCTCTAGGGGCAAGGAAAGTTTGAAGAAGGCTTTTCATTTCACGCCAGCAGAGCCCAGATGAAGGCACAAACATCTTCTGCCCCGGAATAAACTGTGGCGGTACTGGGGCACATGTACTATGCATGTGTGGAGCTGGGGGTTGTCAGCACCACTGTTAAAGTCGTGCCTTGTAGGGTTTTTGAGGTCAATTTAGTTCCTGGGGTGACTTGGCCTTGTAGAGCCACGGCTGATAGCACTGGATGGACCCTAGTGACTCCTTCCAGCCCTGTCTGCCAGGGCAAAACAGCCTTTCAGAGGTGCTGGGGTCAAGCCCAGCTATTTTTAACATCATTCTCAAAGGGGAAAGAGGAAATCAGCTTTTCCAAGGTGCAGCAGAGGACACGTGCTTCAGCCAGAAGCAACCTTCCAGCTTGCTGGAGTAAGGCAGGAGGCTGTGGGTTCATCACAACCTCCTAAACGGCAATTTGGTGAGCAGGAAAAGATGAGGCTTTATTTTAAGCTTTACCTTTCTGCTCTTTGCACCACTCTTGACTAACAAAAATGAGGCCACAGGTGCACCTCGGACCCACAGCCTAAGAATTAAACCCTTCTTTTGCCAGGCAGGGTTTCATCCCCTTCACTAACCATCTTCCATCTCTTTTTTTGTGTGTGCCTCTGTGCATTCCTGTGATCCCAGGGAAAACAGCCCTTCCTGGGGGACTCCCTTCCAGGCTTCCAGAGGCAGGCTGCGATCTTCTGATTTGTAGCCTCACTGTGTGTTTCATTTTGCAACCCAGTTTAAGTACTTGATGAGGTTCTGCTCACATTGGACCATCATGATCCAGAAGAATATCCACGGATGCGGCGATGCTTGAAATAAATGCACAGGGGTAATTAGAGAGGGCATGTTGCTGAATGTGAGCGGATTTGTGTGCTGAAACAAGTCTTTCGCCTGGAGAAGGGGACAGGGGAAACAAAAGGCACGTGTCAGGAAGTTAAAATAATCAGATTTGTGTAATGAATGAGATTTAAAACAAAGGAAAACCATAGAGTAAAGAGCTCTTGCTGGAAATGCAGGTATTTGGGAGAAAGACAAGGACTGTTTTTTCTGACCCATATTCATTTCAGGAAATGAGCACTTTCTACTTAAGACATGGCTTTCTCTGGAGGAACCACAAAAGCGAGAAAATTTCACCAAACCAAACATGTCAGACCCATTTTCTTAACTTCTGCACATCCTGGATCCAGGATGCGTGGCCATCTTAGCCCTGGCTCTTCCTGCAGATATGGGCACAAGGAGAAACACAGCCCTGGACCAATACTTGCCATGTTTCCCTTTGCATCACCAGCCCCAGCAGCACTTTGCAACACCAGTTTCACTCCTCTGCATTTTGATTTCCAGCAACCCAAGGGCTAGATGTCTCTGAGACCAGCTGGAGGGTGGAAGCTTGCCCCTGCCCCAAAATCTCTCTGATTTTGGGGCCAAAGGCAAAGGGTACACTTTGCAGCAGCAACAGACCGGGTGCATCCCATCTCCAAGGCAGACCTGCACACAGCGCTCTCGCCCAGGGCTTGCCCCGGGGCCGCAGCCAACTTGCCGGCAGCACGACGTGCGGGGCCGCTCGCGGGCG
>NW_010539648.1:47846-60639 GCF_000687285.1 Phaethon lepturus | reverse complement strand
TGTGTATTTTTTCATGGAAGCTGTACAAAGTCATTTATATCATTTTGTTGTCTTGAATGTTTTTTCTGTAGCAAGCCCAAAGACAAATCACTCTCTGCATTTTATTGCCCCTTCCGTCAACTTGGAGTGTAGCACTAGGTGACCATGATGACACACAATATATATCAACAGCAGCTATTAGTCTACTCCTTTATTCCCCTGTCTTTACCAAGGTTTTGCCAAAGTGTAATTTCTAGCCCTTATTCTAAGGAAGACAGTTTGTCAAAAATACAGTAGAAAAAATGAAAATAAAATCAAAACACTTTCAAACACCACGTTACCCACACTGCAGCTTGCACTCTTCTCCCTTTCAGAGATGTTAGAGAACAAAACTCCACAATCATATAGGTAGTAGTTTTCTACTGTAATTGCTACAGTCACAGTGTATTGTGTACTGTAGCTATGCAGATAGGGACTGTACACTCATGTGGGAAGCACATGTCTAACTTTCTGCAAAGTTTAACATTCAGGTAGAATAACTGAAGATTCCTGCACAGCTTGGGCTGCCTGGATAACCTTGTTAAGCTTCATAAAATATGGTTGATCTCTGCACATTCCCAGCTCAGAGAGAAATAGATCCTTCATAGATCATAATCCTTCATAGAAGCAGCAGCAATTCAAGTTCTGATTATTTAGCTTCCTGTTTATGTCTCATGGTATGGTTTGTCCAGCCTTTCACCTGAAGACTAAGTTCCTAGAAAGATGCCCTTCTTGTGTCATCTTCATTGTTTCATCTCTTTTTCTAGATGTCATTACCATCTGTGGCTTGCCGTTTCATTTTTTCTTTCACTCATTTCACTTTTCTATTTTTTTCCTTCTTGAAAATCTCTTTAGTCTTCTGTTCTCTTACTGAGTGCTGTGTTATTGCTGCACACTTACTTTTACTGCACCTCTGAGACATCTTTCTCTTTATTATAAGAGACTTTTCTAAAGTAATTTCCCCCTGAAAGGGAAGCATAATGTCTTTTTTTTTTCTTTCATGTGCTATTTAGTTTGTAACTCTCTGTCTTACAACAGCCTTTGCTTTCTGTATCTCTAACAGAACTTGTGCTAAAAATTTGACACCTCCAATACAAGCACTGCATTGTCTCTTACTATTGCTACTTTTCCCATTCCCCACTAGCTGTCTTTAGTAAATTTGGCATTTTCTCTTTATTTCAGTCCTCTAACGTATAGATTTGGCCTGGTTATGAAAAAGACATTAATAGCCTCTTACATGGAGTCTAAAGAAACAAGAAGTTATCACTGATTAACATGTCATGTCTACCATAGTGTCTGTCCAGCTATGACCTTTTGGCCTGTCTCAAAAACAAACTGATGGGATTGAGATAATCCTCTTTCATCAGCAGCTAAATTTCTCTGAACACCACATTTGCTTCAGGCTGTGAGTACTCTCCGGTAGCTGTTAGGTTTTAGAAGGTGCTGAAGACTTGATAACCAACAGCAACATAGTCACAGAGCTCTTTTTGTTCACCCCTTTCATCCTGGGTGCAGGTTGGGGCGCAAGGACTAGCTGAAAAACATCACCTAGTGTAAGTAGCAGGGTATTTGTCTGGTAGTCCCATGCTCTCAGTATCAAACCAGAAGCCGCCAGGCCTGTCAGTCATCAGGAGGAACATCCAAACAGGTGCACTGGAGGTCCGTGTAGCCCAGCATCTGGTCTCCTACAGGAGACAGGGCTGAGGGAAAAACTAACAGCAGCAAGGTAAGCAGATATAAATCCAGATCCACCCTACAAACTCCTAGTAATCATCAGTCTAGAAGTTTTATGAAGGAGAATTGTGACCCACATCAGAAGGCATTCAATATGCACGACAAGTATTTCTTCCACAAATTTGCTAGAGTCCCACATTTTCATTGCTTACTCTATGGAAATATATTTCCTTTTCTTGAAACCTGGTGACTGGTACTTTTTGTTGGTGTCTGTTCACCTACGCAGCAAATAATTCTTCCTTATTTATTCTCTCTGTTAATTTTACCACTTTTCCCCCTACCCTTAGCACTTTAGATCTCTTTAGGCCTTTTTCATAAGCAGAAACATTCTAGTCCAAGCCAGGGCAACTAAAATCACAATTGTCTAACTTGTGCTATCAGAGTCTCTGCCAGGCAACATGCCCTTTTTAACATGTATACCCAGACCTTCGAGTTTATACTACTTGCATTTATATTCACAGTGGTAACTTTGTTTTCTATTAAGAAAGAGACTCACCTACTTCTTGATTCACCATCCCTGGAGGTATTTAAAAGACATGTAGATGTAGTGCTTAGGGACATGGTTTAGTGGTGGACTTCGCAGTGCTATGTTAGCAGTTGGACTTGATGATCTTAAAGTTCTTTTCTAACCTAAACAACTCTATGATTCTGAAATCAACTTATTTTGCAATATACACAAAACAAGAGGTACTTAGTTTTCCTGCCATGAAGGTCCTCTCATTAACAGATACAGTTTCATCTCATTGAATCCATGAAGCAAACCTAGAACTTCAGAGAGAATGGTACAGGAGTCCTATATTAAATCCACAGACCTTATTTTAAAGTACTATTTAAGGAACTCCCTTTATTTTATAGGGTCTGTAGCAATAGGACATGGGGTAATGGTTTTAAATGTAAAGAGAGTAGATTTAGACTAGGTATAAGGAAGAAATTTGTTACAGTGAAGGTGGTGAAGCACTTACACAGGTTGCCCAGAGAGGTGGTAGATGTCCCGTCCCTGGAAACATTCCAGGTCAGGTTGGACGGGGCTCTGAGCAACCTGATCTGCTTAATGTCCCTGCTCATTGCAGAGGGGTTGGACTAGATGACCTTTAAAGGTCCCTTCCAACCCAAACCATTTTATAATTTCCACATGATTGAATGGTGAAAATGCAATCCCTACACTTTAGCTGGATAGCTGGATAGTTAGATGATGATTTAGCATTGTACTCATGAAAATAAAAGCAAAGAGCGTAAACTATGTGAAAATAGTTTTATTAAATGCACACTGGCAAACATAATCACTATAGTGACGTGCTTTGAACATGTAGTTGCATTCCAAGAATTATATAGATTGATCTTTTTGATAAGTCATCTTGACACTGAGGAGAGAAATTCCTTGCAACTACAGGTATTTAGTGCACTTCAAGATGCATTTGTGTTCATGTTCTTTCCATAAAAAATGCATAGTTTATTTTTAAATAGCCCTAGATGAATCATTCTGTGTTTAAGATTATATCTCTGACCAGATAGAGTGCAGATACATTTCCAGCTGTTGAAAAAATACACCTTTTATTACATTCTGTTGTAATTTTCAAAGCCACTGCTTTAAGTAGGAGTGTACCCCCCAAAACTGATTTTTAAACATGCTTGCGGAAAAATTCCATTGTCATTTTACATATATACAGCTGAATTCAAATGGTCTTTTAATCAGTGGTGCTTTAAGTAGTGTTCTCTGCATTATTTCACTGGTTCTAGGGTCAACAGAATGAAAAAGTCAAGACTTGGCAAAGACCTCTAAAGTAAGATTTAGAGATTTAAATTATTTTCATGAATCTAGGATAACATCAGAAAGAAAGTTACTCTGTTTATTTTATTATCTAATAAAAATGCATTAAAGTGGTATTTATTAATCTGTTCATAAACTTGGGTCATGACAATTTGTTCTGGAACGAATACTGTTATACATTCCATGCGTGAAACCATTATTTTTAAGGTGGTCATAATCATGTAATCTGATTTTTTACATAAGAAAGGCTGACAATTTTAATCCAGTAGTTTCTGCATCAAACCTTCATCTGCAGCTGAATGACAGAATCTCTTTCACAGCACTGGATTTCAACCAGGTATTTGATTACTCTTGAGAGCTGTGTGAGAGAAAATCAAATTTAGGCTTAATTTTCACAGAAGCACAAAATGGTTAAGGTTGGCAGGGACCTCAAGAGGTGGGTCACCTGGTCCACCCACCCTGCTCAAGCAGGGCCACCTAGAGCTTGTTGCCCAGGATCATGTTGAGATGGCTTTTGAGTATATGAAAGAGGGAGACTCCACAACATCTCTCGGCAACCTGTGCCAGTGCTCAGTCACCTTCACAAGAAAGAAGTATTTCCTGATGGTCAGAGGGAACCTCCGGTGTTTCAGTTTGTGCCCATTGCCTCTGGTCCTGTCACAGGGCACAACCGGTAGAGCCTGGCTCTTTCCTCTTGTCATTCTCCCTTCAGGTATTTATATACATTAATAAGATCCCTGCTTCAGCCTTCTCTTCTCTAGGCTGAACGGTCCCAGCCCTCTCACCCTTTCCTCACAGGAGAGAGGGTCCAGTCCCTTCATCATCTTCACAGCCCTTCACTGGACTCTCCAGTATGTCCACGTTTCTCTTGTACTGGAGAACGAGGAACTGAACACAGTACTCCAGCTGTGGCCTCACCAGTGCTGAGCAGAGAGGAAGGTTCGCCTCCCTCGACCTGGGAGGTATGGGAGGTGAACCTCTGGCAGTACTTCATCTAATGCCGCTGAGCATAACAAGGGACTTCTTTGCAACAAGGGCACATTGCTGGCTAATGTTCAACTTGTTGTCCACTAGGATCCCCAAGTCCTTTTCTGCCAAGCTGCTTTCCAGCCAGATGGCCCCCAGCATATTTCCCCAAGGAGAAATACAGCAGCACGACCTTCTGGAGTATCAGCCACTCCTCACAGTTTGGTGTCATCTGCAAACTTGCTGAGGGTACACTTTGCCCCACCATCCAGACCATTAATGAAGATGCTGAACAGGACTGCACCCAGTGTTGATCCCTGGGGTATACCATGAGTTACTGGCTTCCGGCTAGGCTTCTTGCCACTAATCACCACCCTCAGGGCCCTGACATTCATCCAGTTTTTGTTCCAGCTCCCTGTCTGCTTATCCAGCCCATACATCAACAGCTTGCTTGTGAGGGTCCATTGCAACACTCCAGTCACAGGAGCCATGCCATCACGTCTCCATGATCCCAAAAAGAGCATAACCCTGCAACTGCACGCAGATCTCTAACTCATTATGGTTATTCCCCATTCTATGTGCATTAGTATACAGGCACTTTAGAGAGGCACCCCAGCATGTTGACTTCCTAGAAAGGGTTTGGGGGATTTCTCCATAATGGTGCCCTGTAGCCACTTCCTTGCTTACCAGCAAGTGCTGGAGGTGACTCTGCTTAAGCCTCATTCTGTTGATTTTGTGATCTCTTCCTGTCATATTACCCCATGACCTTTGCCCAGTGATTCTGTCTATTACTCCCTCACAGGACTGCTGGTTGCTCTCTCCCTCCCCCATCAATTCTTAGTTTAAAACCTTTCATATGAGGTGAGCCATTCTATTGGCAAAAATAGCTTCACCCTACTTAGTGAGCTGGTTCGCACCTCTCCTTAGCTGACACTGATCCACAAACAGGGTCCCAGGGTCAGAGAATCCAAAACCCTGTCACCAGCATTAGTTCCTCAGACAATTATTGACGTTTCTTGTTAGTGCCCTTCTCCTCAATCCCTTTTCCCTCACTGGCAGGATTGAGGAGAGCATTTCTTGGGCCCCTGTGCCCTTGACTACTTCCTCCAGAGCTCTGTAGTCACTTTTTGATGCCTTCCAGTTTTCTATTAGCAGTATAATTTGTGCCCACATGGAATATCAGTGGAGGGTAGTAGTCAGAGGGTCAGACAAGCTTCCGCCATCCCTCCACAGTTTCCTGGACCCTGGTCCCCACCAGGCAGCAAACCCTTCTAGATGATTGGTCACGTTGATGGACAGGTGCCTCTGTCCCCTGCAGCAGGGAGTCTCCCATTACAATGACTCACAATTCTGGTGTACAAACAACCATATACCCACTGAAAAGCTTTCACTCATAGTAATACAGTAGTTTTCATACTTAAGGAATCTTTAGAATTAGGAGTTCAAAGAGATTTGATTTCTTGTTACAGTGGGGAAATACTTAGAACGAGTGCCATGAAATGAATTACATAGAACAGATAGATGGAGTAGCCTTCACACAACCAATATTCCCTCCCCTGCATCAGCTTTTGGCATCTAGCATAAACAACCTTCTGCCTGGTCTAAATTAGCGCTGGTAACTCATCAGTCTGAAACACACTTGGACAAAGGTGGGTTAAAGACAAAGGTGAGCTCCTCCTCAGCTGTGCGGATCATGCCTTGGCTACTGGTTCAAGCCCCATTTCAAGAGCAGTATGTTTTTAAACGGTTTCAGCATGTTTTGCACATAAAGGTTTCTAACAACAATTTGTAAGCTTTTAGTAAAGATGTGACATATCTACACATGATCTGACTAGAGACAAGTAGATGAATAATCACCATTGTCTGAAATCTTTTCCCTTCTTATGACACATAAAGCTTATGACACATAAAGCATTCATAAGATCATAGAGAAAAAGCTGTGTTACAGTCCTGATTTATGGTTAGTTGCTCAATTTACCAATGAAGGAATATTATCCCATAAACATTGCGTTTAATTAACTGTGTGACTGAATTATTGTTGCCAGAAATATACTTGCTAATTATGGTCTTTTCTACTGATTCTAAGGTTTCTGGATTCATTTAAACATCATGTAGGATCTGTGTCCTGTTAAAATGCTTTCCAGCAGTTAAAATATATTTGTGTGACACAATTGTCTGTGTTGGTATTTTAACTTTCCATGATTATACAGTTTCCATGCACACAAATGAAGTACTAGTTATCCTATATTAACTGTAGATCAACTATCTGCAAGGCACTCTATGAATGAAATAAATTTTTCCTAACAAAACAATGATGTTAATAGTAAGACAATGGGTGGTGTTAAAAAAAAAACTCGCAACTGAAGAAAATAACAAAAGCAAAGTTAGACCCTCAAAAAGTGTTTTTGCAACACATCCTGTTTCTATCTAAATCTAGACAAAGATCGTTATTAAACACATCTGCTAATGCTGAGGTGAAATTCTAAGCTTTATGGCTGAATTTGCCTTTGCTGATTACCGCTCCGCTCTGCAGCCATAACACCAGCACCCTATTAGCGCTGGGTAAAACAGTTCATGTCTGAACTGGATAGTCTTAACCTTCCCTGGAGATCATTGCCTAGTTTGCACATGAGGAGCTTTGTCAGGAAACTACCTGATTCATTGCAGAGGGAATCCCAAGTGTAAACTAACATCTCTGCAGTATCTCTGTATAATGATGAAGGAAGAGGGAGCAAAAAAAAATTCAAAGTGTAGATGTGCCTTTTGTGACATATAGAGCAACTGATTGTTTGTCAACTTTGAATTACATAAGGATAATTCAAGGCTACCAGCCCCTATGGAGAAGTATTTCTGTAAAGCTGGATTTTTTTCAGCTCTGACCAGTCTGAATTCAGATGAACATAGTCACTCACTACACATTAAGTACACAAGTCCCATCTAGGTTTCTATTCCACAGCTTCCCACGGATCCTCTCTAAATGCTTATGGGTGATGGTAACAAATAACGAGTTAAAACCAAAAAATCTCTCTTCATTTGTAATATAAACTTATGTTTTGCTAAACTGTACCAAAAATATCACTTTTGCAATATATTAACTTGGATTCCAACTTGAACTGTCTTCAGACTTTGGGTTTTCAGAGTCTTGGTTGATGGCCATGTTTTATAAAAGTTAGTGAAAGTTGTAACAATGGACCTTGAGGGTGCTCTTTTATTCAATTCAGTGACATGAAGAATCAAACAAATACATGTATATTCATCCCAATTCTTTATATAATTAAAAGTCTCACCAAAAAATGCAATGAGACTTCTTTTAACTGCAGACTTTTACTAAGAGACACTAAAGCTCCTTCAGGCATCTTCTGGCCAATGGTGATTTTCATGGGCTGATACAGAGACTCCTTCTCTCTTACACCATTCCTCATGTAGCTCTGCCAGTTATTCAGATGGGAAGGGTGGGGTTAGAATTTGTCTTAGGAAGAAAATTAATATTTTGTACTGGAAATAAAATAGTTCAAAAATTGCCATTAATGTGTAAACTGGATTTCAGTGAGCATGTAAATCAAATAGGTTGTTAAAATGTCATTCTCAGATAAACAAAACCTAGACATTTTTACAGTTTGACATAACAGCAGTGATATATTATATTTCAAAAATAATTTATGATTAACAAACCTTCTGTCCTTGACAGAAAACTGGCAAATTATGGATTACATAATGTACTTAACAAATCTGTGCACAGGCTCCAGAGAATAAAAGCAATATTGCCTATAAAATCTAGTATTAAAAAAAAAAGTCTTATCTGCTATTAAATGTAAATTACAGTGTGGGATAATTAAAAACAAATGAGTTTGGAGGAGCAGTTCTTTGAATGGAGACATCAAGTCTGTGTTTGAAATCTGTAATGTTTACCACAAATGTCACAAATATATCACATCTTTGATAGGAGGTTGTGTAGTTACTAAGTTTGATTTGTATTGCATAGTCATACTAAAATGTTTAGTTAACCATTAAATATAAGTAATGCAAAAAGTAGAATAACTTTATCTCATGTCTCTTCCCAATATCCCAATTTGTGACTATACCTTGGGTCACTACAGCGCACTGTTTTTCAGATTTCATATTGAATGCTACCTTTATATGAAGATCCAAAAACATATATTCATATTTCATTTTCCTTTGTATAATTTAACAAATACACACTATGGGATACTTTGAGGGCTGCAGAGACCATGCTGGCTCCTGGGACCTCTCAGAGGGCAAAACCCTCATGAAGGGCCTGTGGAAAGCAATGGAAGGACTGCCTCCACTTCCACCTGACAAGCTGAATGACCAGGTTGCCCTGCCAGGGACAAGCTGCTGAAGACACTTGATCCCTTTCCAGCACCACACCTGAGCATGAAGGTGTTGGACTGACGCATAGTCCTCATGTTATGATTAAAAACCTCTCTGCCAGAATATTCCTTCCATACATATACAGGAAAAAAACTTGAATGCTTCCATAGCTACCTGGATGTCTGGAAGGCATCTGTGGCTTGTGTATTGGAGGTCAGTGTCAAGGTTTTGGTAGAGGGGGGCCTGCAGGGTGACTTCTATGAGAAAAGACCAGGCGCTGCCCCATGCGGGACACAGGCAGCTCCAATGGACACACCAGAGGACACAACAGAGCCCATCAGCAAAGCTGGTGCTGCCACAGGGAAAACATATTTAAGAAAGGACAAAATGCCAGAAAGAGAGGACAAGGGAAGATGGAGAAAAGGAGCAAACGGGGAGAGGAGGAGGGAATCAGAGGAATCTCCTTCCTGTAACTAGCCAGCCATAAGTCAGAAAAAAAGAGCATGAAACTTTTGCTATGAGGTGAAACAAAATTAACTATTAGATTCTCTTCATCCTCTAACAGAGCCAGGAAATCCAGCCAGCTGTGCAAAAGATCAAACATCACACTGCCTAATAGGGTAAAATTGCACCTACTCCATCTCCTTGAAGAAGTTAGTCCTAAAACACACAGTTATGACTGTAGTAGGCAGGTAGTACCAGGCACAGCCAATGGAGTTATCTCCAAATGAGCTAGTTGTTGACACAAAGGCAGTATGGCTGTGTAATTTGGGACTAGCAAAAGCCTGGGTTGTCTGGTTATTTTTCTATTTCATCCGACAGGCAAAACTCCAAGTCAAACAACCAATGACTATCCTAAAACAATCTCTGCAACTCATAGGCAGTTATTTCCACATATGTAGGATGCATCAAGTCTACTTTACATGTGCCACACTCATAACCTGAGCACTTACAGTCATTCCAAGAGGCCCCAGATTCATTATGCATGCTGCAAATTAATTTTATGAGTTGTGCATATGTGCTGTGATGCCTTGAACTCATTGTTCCTGGTTTAAAGCTGATTTCTCCTCATGTTGCACGTCTATCTTGCTCTGGACATGTCAGAACTATATAAACGAGTACAAGTCATCACTGTGCTGTAGGAAGTATGGATCTAGATGTTCTGGCCACTTTGAGCTTACTTGGCATGAGCTTCATGGCATACACATACATACTTCAGCCAAAATTGTTCAGACAGGCTGCTGTACAGGGAAGTTTCAGATGTCTGAGGACTAGATCAAGTTATCATCTCTGCTGTTTCTGGGATAAACACTGTTATTTCTATCCAGGACCGCCTTATAAACACCCATATCACACAGCACTATATGTATAAACATGCAATAAACATGTAATAAACACTGTGAGATAATGCCTTTAAAAGTTTTAAAACAGTGTGTTTGAACTGTGACTTTTTTATGCTGCAAGCTCCTCAGGACTCCCACTTTCAGTAACATTTTTTTACAGGGCTGACCTCTAAAAAGACCATCCTTGGTCTTATTTGGAAGTTCAGAGGTTTCTGCTTTTGAACAATATAGGTTTGAATGATAGATGGTTGCTATGAGTATATTTGGGATATCCTTTCATTAGTAAGGATAGTACTTGATAGTACTAATACTTCTCCCTTTACTAATCGTATTTTGCTATCCAAATGTAGTTGTAATAGAAGACCCTCAAGTATCATGAGAAATCTGAGGGCATTAGCTCTCTCTGGTAAAACAATGAGGGCACCAGATGTCTTTAGCAATAATTTCAGTCTCCAGAGGAAATATGATGTTAGAATAGTAAAGCCATCATATAAACAGTACATTTCTATTGTAGCTAAAGATGATCTGAAAGCTAAAATAGAAACGAACTGTTTGTGCAGGAAAGACTGTTAAACGATTGAATTTCTTGTGAACATAGAGCAGAATCAAAAGGATAAAAAGCTGTATTTTGTGAGGGAGAAAGCCTATTGCTTATTAATCTATCTTCATAAGTATAATTATCAGAGATGTTAGTCAGAAGCTAACCTCCTGTACTTATGATTTAACACTGAAATAAGTTATTTTATTTTATGAACATCCATCTTCTCTTTTTAATATTAAATGTAGCAGCCAGTACCCTATGCTCTAATAGTCATGTGCCAAATTTGTTGTAGAGCCTAATTTCGTCTTTAACACAGACAAACGCAGTACAGGTTTGAGTGTGAAGAATAACATGACTCTGTGCCTTGTGGCAAGAAGTGTGTCCTCCATCTGTGGAGGTACTGGTCCCTTAATCCTAGTGGATTATGTTGGCCACTACACATTTATTTTTCACGTAACTATTAATTCTGATAATAGTTGCAATGAAAACTTTGGACATATTTCTGAATCAAGAAGACCCTAAACAAGAAGCCTTGCAGAGGGATCTAGATAGATTGGAGCACTGAGCAATGATTAATGACATTAAATTTAGCAAATCCAAATACCGGATTTGGCACTTGGGACAGAGTAATACTGGGCACAAGTATAAATTGGGAGAGGAGTGGCTGGAGACCAACCCTGCAGAAAGAGATATGGGGTACCAGTGGACAGCAGTCTCAATATAAGTCAGCAGTGTGCCCTGGCAGCCAAGAGGGCAAACCGCGTTCTGGGGTGCATCAAACACGGTGGGCCCAGCCAGTCAAAAGAGGGGATTGTCTCTCTGTATTCAGCACTGGTGCAGTCTCACCTTGAGTACCATGTGCAGTTCTGCGCCCCACAATTTAAGAAGGTTGTTAAGGTACTCGAATGTGTCCAGAGGAGAGCAACAAAAGTGGTGAAAGGGCAATGATAAGGCCAATGGGAATGGTTCAAAGTTGTGCCAGGGGAGTCTTAGAGTGGACATTAGGAAACACGTTTTTACCAAAAGGGTGGTCAAGCACTAGAACAGGCTTCCTAGAGAGGTGGTCCATGCCCCATGCCTGTCAATGTTTAAGAGGCGTTTGGACAATGCCCTTAATAACATGCTTTAACTTTTGGTCAGCCCTGAAGCGGTCAGGCAGTTGGACTAGATGACCTTCTAGGTCCCTTCCAACTGAAAAATTCAATCTATTCTATTCTATTCTATTCTATTCTATTCTATTCTATTCTGCTCTGCTCTGCTCTGCTCTGCTCTATTCTATTAAGATTCTGGGGCTGGGAAGATATGAGAAAGACTCCCTCTGTACTTTCATTAATCTGCTATTTTTCCCTTGATCATCCACTGCTAGCCACTAGAATATACAGAGTACAAGGGAAGATGAACCATTGGTTTCACCTGAAATTCAATTTCATTTTGTATGTTTTTATAAATTTGATGTTTTCTAGTGAAGCAGTTTAGCTACCAGAACCCCTACATACCGAAGGGGATGAAAAATATAGGAACCTACCACCTCTTTGTATATCTAGGTTTAATTGTGCATTCCAAACAGAACCTACAGTGAACACTATTGAGTCATGAGAATTAAAAGATTTAAGATAAATACAAGAAAAGAAAAAAGACCAGTCTGAGTCACTGAAACTTACAAGAATCTCTCATTTTTAATTTACTTTGTAAGTAGTTAAAAAGTTTTAAGCCATGTTTTTTTCTTTCTGCACTATTAAAATGTGTATGAAGAGGTTGACTCCTTCTTTACCAAGAAAGCAAGCAGGGGTATTTTGTATCAAAGTGTTGGAAAAGTTTCCTGAAATTGCTTCACCATGTAACAGAAGAATTGATTCATATTAAACGCATTTCCCATCACTTATACCCCCTGCTTATTTTAACTAATAATGTCTTCTAACTAATACTATAAAGTTAAAACCATGGAATGTGAGTAAAGAGGGGCTGAGAGAAGTTGAAAAGCATTAGTGTTAATGCAGTTTAATCAGATGATCCACTCCATTCTAGAATACTCAGAAAGCAGCAATCAGTTTGAAGTAGTTTTAATCTAATAACTTAGAGATTCTGGGAGGA
>NW_010539648.1:0-47818 GCF_000687285.1 Phaethon lepturus | reverse complement strand
CCTACAGTCTGCATTCTAAACTCCTCACAGTTAAGTAGCAGAGTTGGTTTTGGTTTTTTTTTTTAAATACAGTAGTGATTAGGCCCCAAAATTCCAAATTTGAACACACAGAAGTGCAAAAGTTGAGTCTTATTAGACCTGAACTTTGCTGTAGGTCACTCATAATGAACTGTATCAAAACTTGGAATACAAAGACCTTCAGACTTTTGACCTCCAAATTCATGCCTTCAGTGCAGCTTGAGGTTAGCAATATACCTGTTCATGGATGCTTCTCTTTTCACCTTCCATTATAGCTGAGCATATTTCCAGTAGGGAATGCCAAAAAGACCAGCAAATGTTAGAGATGTGTTTTGTCTGAAAGTACTTCCTGTGCTAAGTCCAGGAGCAACCTCTGACTGGCTGACCAGCTAACTGAAATACACAGGCATCTATTACTTCCATTAAGAAGATTAGACATTCCAGACTTACAGCTCTGTATATTTGCCAGACCAAATGCCATCCTCTGTTAAACTCTTCCTCAGAGAGGAAAATCTAGCCACTTAGAGTTAGTATGAGCCAAGCGATCAGCATGCCAGGTCTGCAGCTGAAAATCTGGAATTATAACAGCAGTAGGAATATTTAGGGAAAAGGGATTGTAAGAAGGGACTCGTGGGACTGGCAGTGGTCAGCAGGACTTTGTCCAAGCTAAACACCAAGTAGAAAATGCTCTTCAGTCATTGCAACATAATCCCATACCCTGTCCTGTCTACACATATCTAACAAACTTAGTTTAAGACCTAAGAGAATAAATGTACAGACAAAACAAAGTTTCACATCCAACTCATGGGGATTTTTTCTTCCAGGTGGCATGTAGAAAAGAGTAACAAGGAGCAGCTTCATGAATGGCTCCAAGAGACAAGAACTGGTCATCAGTAGCTTGAGAAAGGGACTGAAGACAGTCCCTAGTTCCAGTGAGATCTCTGCCTGTGGGTTGTTCAATGAACTTGCAAGCAGCTAAGGCTGTATTGAAGGCTCCAGGGAGATCTTGTTGCAGCCTTCCAGTACTTGAAGGGCGCTTATAAGAAAAATGGGCACAACTTTTTTAGCAGGGCCTGTTGCGATAGGACAAGAGCTAATGGTTTTAAACCAAAAGACAGTAGATTTAGACTAGATATAAGGAAGATTTTTTTCACAATGAAAGTGATGGAACACTGGAACAGTTTGCTCAGAGAGCTGGTAAATGCTCCATCCCTGGAAACATTCAAGGACAGGTTGAACAGGGCTCCGAGAAACCTGATGTAGTTGAAGATGTAAAGATGCTCATTACAGGGGGATTGGACTAGATGACCTTTAAAAGTCCCTTCCAACACAAACTATTCTATGATTCTAAAACAGTAGCTTTCAACCTGTGGTCCATAAAGCCCAAGAGTCTGTGGACTTTTTCTGGAAATGCAAAGTTAGCAAGACAATTCTCAAGAAGGAGAAATTTGATATGCTACCTTCTACAGCTTCACTGGAAAAACATTTAAGCTCCGCTAACCAAAAAAACCCGATGAAAAACACTGCTCTGCAGTATCTGATCCGACCATCTTCTGTAGACACAAGAATATTAGAAAGAGGACAGAGTAAACATAAAACTTAGCTGGCTGTTACTCAGTCTGGAAAAGTAAATGGATGATATTGGTTAAGAAAAACAGCAAAAGACACGAAACTGGTTGGTCAGCTTAGAGAGAAGCGTGGGAGCAGGTCTTTAGAGTTGTACTGTATTCACAGCTGCTATTTGGAAAGGAAAATATAACTATGTCCTTCTCTGATTTTTTCCCCCTTTTCATACAACACAAAGGTTAAACTAATTTTCTTTAAGGAGCAGATCTTACAGTTTCTGCCATTCATGCCATGGTGATCTCTAACTTAGACTACTAGGACAGCAGTTCTGGCAGATATAAATTGTAGGCATATTTGAGATCTAAGGCTAGTGCTGAATTCAGGAGGTCATTTGCTACATGGCATCTCTTCCAAATAGCGCCCAGCATAAGCAACCTTGGACCCGCATTGGCTCTTTAAATGTTAAAAGATACTACTTCAGGCATCAGCTTTGCCTTATAATTCCACAGAAATACTGAAAGAATGATTCTCCCCATTGCCATACTTGTACAGGTAAGATCAGAGACGGTGTGTGGTGTGGTGATAGATTCATGAGCAAAGGAAGGATGTGGCAGAGTGCTTTACATGAAACTATCTAACATTTAGAGGTTACTTTTTTTCCTTCAGACTAAAATTATTTCAATCTTCTCACCTTTAGGACATGCTGTTTACCTAAGCTGAAATAGATTCAGTTAATCATGGCTTTAATTTAGCTAATAATAGATGCAGGATTAAAATTTGTGTTAATTATTGCTCTATAGGAAGTCTTTTATTTAAAACCTGATTTTTGAGTTTTTGTGGAAAACAATAGTCATCAGTAATCTCCATTATTAGGGCAGAAGCTGTGGATGCTGAGTACTGTATCAAGAAAACAATAACATTTTTATGTCAGTAAACTGTGAGAAAACATGATTACTCCCTTGCTTAGCACAAGGTTTACAAATTAATATTTGTATTTATTTTGAACCTAAAAGCCTTATGTTTCCCTTCACTCTCTCTTCTCCATATGCAGAAGTACTCAGCAGACATTAAATATTTTAAGTCCTTAGCTACCAGAAAGGAGGTTTAATAACTGGAGGTACTTTTACAAAGAAAAAGATTGACATTTTACAGGTTGGATAGACTGGGTCTGTAATCAAATATTCAAGATTGTGAAGGAGACTCATTAAATTAGTTAGAAATAGAGTTCTCAGCTTTTTCCATGCCATTTTCCTGAATCGTAACAGGTAAATGAGAGAGTAAACTCTTAAACCAAGGAATATATCCACAACAGCACCTAACACTTATATGTATATTGCAACCTAAATGTATCTTCATCACTCCTTTATCCTAAAGTTGAGAACTTAAAATGGTGAGAAATTTGAGCCAGCTGTTAGGAGGTAGTATGGGACCTTGCGCTTACTACCCAAAGGAAACTGAAGGTGGGACAGTCAAATAAGTTGCCACAACTTCACATGAGCAACTATGATCTACCTGGAAGCCTCTGTGGAAAATGTGAGATGCAACACTTAAACTTCAATTAACTTTTTTTTTCCCCCCTCACTTTTTGCCTCACAGTTGTAAGAGATGAAAGAGATGAGTTACAAGATCCCATCTGACATGCAGTTGCTCATCAAGCCACAGTCACTCACCAGTGGATGTCAACCCTTAAACACCTGCCCATCAGCCAATATTACAGCCAAAGAGTTCGAAATAATCCCTGATTTCAAAAACAAGTGTTTGGAGCCATTAAGCCCCTTCACAGCCTGTAGCTTTGTAGTCAGGAAAGGTCAGAGTAGGAAACCCAGAATCAAATCCTTCTTCTTTCAGACAGATAGAACTCATTCTCTTAAGGGTACCCAAGACTAAAAAGCTGTGGGGCAGAAGGGAGAAAATCCTTCTCACTCTTCCCATTGAATGTATGCCACTGTGCATGACTAGTTAAATATCTTCTTGACCAGAGGGGTGGAGAAAAAGGGGTGAAATTAAAAAAACTCTATAAACTGATTGATAAATGATGGACCTACATTTCTGGTCCATGACCATTTCATATAAAACAGTCCAATAGCGTTATGATAACAGCTATGAAACAAACATTCAAATCAAATGTAGGCCTACCCTTAACTGAAATTATTTAAAAGTGGAACGTACAAGGAAAACTGAGTAAAACACTTCAAGCAAATAGAAGTATGCTTTTTTTGTTGTTTTTTTACTCTGGCAGTGGGCCAGGATATTCATTATTGTGATAACATTTCATTTAGTCTGTATAAGAGGAATGCATGGTGTGTGGATGGAGGTTTTCCGTCTCCTGTGGATCTGCATAATGGACTTTGTGAGTCACCACGTGGTTGTCCTATGGGAGCTGCAGCAGGGCACTGTTTCTCTCATTGCCAGCTAAATTTTTTGAACACAGGACAACCACATGCCTCTGTTCAGTTGACACTTCTCTGTGCAGTGAAATAGCAGCTGACCAGCTTCATCCCTCCCTCTTGTTTGCTGCTTTTGGCTGATAGTCCACAGCCAGTGAAAAGCTAGATGACACCCAACTTCGATGCTTTCATGTCTACCAGCCTCATGGCTGGTTCCCACAGCTTCTGACACTGCTGAGTTTCAAAAGGCCAAGCTGGACACACCCAAATCCTTTTAATTGCTGCTAGTTCACATCAGCGAAATACGTGTGGAATTTAAAGCTGTGGAGGTAGAGAGTATTACAGAAACACAGAATCATTAAGGTTGGAAAAGATCTTTAAGATCATCAGATCCAACCATCAACCCAACACCACCATGTCCACTAAACCATGTCTTAAAGTGCCACATCCACATGTTTTTGAATACTTCCAGTGATAGTGACTCCACCACCTCCCTGGGCAGCCTGTTCCAATGCTTGACCACTCTCTCAGTGAAGAAATTTTTCCTAATATCCAATCTAAACCTCCCCTGACGCAACTTGAGGCCATTTCCTCTTGTCCTATCACTAGTTACTTGGGAGAACAGACTGACAGCAACCTCACCACAACCCCCTTTTGGGTAGTTGTAGAGAGCAATAACGTCTCCCCTCAGCCTCCTCTTCTCCAGACTAAACATTCCCAGTTCCCTCAGCCACTCCTCCTAAGACTTGTGCTTCAGACCCCTCACCAGCTTCGTTGCCCCTCTTTGGACACATTCCAGCACCTCAACGTCTTTCTTGTAGTGAGGGGCCCAAAACTGAACACAGGATTCGAGATGCCTCACCAGTGCCGAGTACAGCAGGACAATCCCTTCCCTAGTGCTGCTGGCCACAATCTTTCTGATACAGGCCAGGTTGCTATTTGCCTTCATGGCTACCCGGGCACACTGCCGGCTCATGTTCATCCGGATCCTTTTTAAAAGGACTCCAGCTCCATTTCCACTGGGCAGCTCTCCAGCCACTCCTCCCCAAGCCTGTAGCGTTGCATGGGATTGTTGTGATGCAAGTGCAGGATCCTGCACTTGGCCTTATTAAACCTCATACAGTTGACCTCGGCCCATTGATCCAGCCTGTCCAGATCCCTCTGCAGAGCCTTCCTACCCTCAAGTAAATCAACACTCCTGCCCAACTTGGTGTCATCTGCAAACTTACTGAGGGAGCACTCGATCTCCTCATCCAGGTCATCAATAAAGATACTAAAGCAGACCAGACCCAAAACTGAACACTGAGAAACACCACTTGTAACTGGCCACCAACTGGATTTAACTCTGTTCACCAGTAAGGCTTAGGCCGAGTGCCACTAGACCAGTTGGTGTTCTAGAGATGAGATATCTGTGCATATTTAGAATCCATTTCTGTAGATGATGCTCACAGTCCTGGTACTGTACACAGAGAGGTGCAGGTGTTTGGAGAGTTCCCAGGCCTCAGAATATTTATTCTCCAAAGACAGGCAGAGAGACTTACTTACTGGCCTCCTAGTTTCCTTTGGCTGACTTCACCAAAAGGCAGGGTCTGGTCCCTTGGAGCACACTTCTGTGGAGATTTGTGTGGTGATGTGCATGTTTTTCTTAAAAAAAACAAAGCAACAAAGAAACATCCCTGGGCAAAACAGTTTATTCTGTAGATTCCTATCGTCCAAGCTAAATGTTAATGCACTTACAAACAGCTAGTACCTCCAAGAGCCCTGGGGACAGTAAAACCTAGTTTCCTAGGAAGCCATGTTTTGGAGATGAATGTACATTCCCAGGTGTCTTGTGTGCACAAAGCTCACTTCTGCCATTGGGGTAATTAGTAAAGGCTCTCTTGGCAGAATTTAATAACTCTGATAGTTCTAATTCTCTGACTGTGGGCTCCCTAAGAAAGCAGGGTTTTATATACTCTGTCACATACATTGACCAAGCCCAGATTCAGACGGAAAAAAAATTTTCTGTCCACAAAGACATCTTTTTCTCCCAAAAATTCCACTCCCAGTATCACATTAAGCAGAAAATCCAAAAGACAGCTGAAGAGCTGTTGACAGTCTCACCAAATCTGGTATATACATACAAAAAGAACCCGAATGATTGTAAAAGTCCCAACCAGTTATAGTTTGGGATTGATCATACTTGGTTTTTCAAAAGAAATGAGTGATGCAAAGGGTAGAACTGTTTTACCCATCCATGCAGTTTTCATGCTTGTATGATTTCAGTCAAGTATACACTAACAGTCAGGAGTCTACCTGTGCATATTTCTTGTATTCAATGACATCTAAAAAGAACGTTATAACACTTTACATAGGCTGATAAATTTTATCCCTTTACATAGGAACATTTTTATTTTTTTAAATTTCCCTAGACAATATTTTGTGCAAATGTAAACATCAGTATGCGTTTCTTTTAGAATCCCAGTGCATGCCTTCTTTTCCTCCAATAATGTCACCCTCATCACTATTCCTTCATTTTCTCTTATTACCATGCATGTAATGGACCTTCCTGAGGTAGCATGTAAGTTCACCTTGAAACCAACATTAAGGAATGCTTCTGCTGCAGTACATGTACAAAAACTAGACAGCTCTGTTAATCTCACAATTCAGTTTGCTACTCAGCAGTCTCAGGATTTGCACACAATTATCATGAGTAAAACTACTCAACCAGATTGGTTAGAAAATCAAATTATTTTCCACCTGCATGATGTAGGATAAAAAAACATATAAAATTGCAAAGATTTCAGGAGTAGTACTGACTCAATTATAATTTTTTTCTTTTGTCTTTTTTCTTTTTTTTTTTAAATTTTCTTTTTCTTTTCTTTTTTCTTCTATTTTTGGACCAATTTAACATTTATTTGTGCCAGACATAAATCTTAGGAAGACATATCGGTGGATCATAACCCTTCCACCCCAAGGCAAGTCTCCTATTCATAATACATCTTTCATAACTTACTGTTATCTTCCCGCCTGAATAACAAACTGAAAAACCAGTGCCTGCAGCATATTATGATGTTTTCTGTCCAAGAAACTTGCCAAAGAGGAGTCTAAAAAGATAAGACAGATAAATTTTAAGTCTCCTAAGACAACATACTAATTCAAACAGATATCATTCAGTGCTAAGCTGACCTCCAATAAAATGTAACCATTTAAAAAACTATTTGTTTCAAGGAAATTTTTTTAAATAAACTGTCAGAAAGTTTTTGAAAATTTCCTGTTTCATATATCATTTTGATAAGTTTTTTTTTTTTTTCCTGTAAATGTAAATTGTCTGTAAATACTAATGCTGAAATATCAAAATTTTCCAAGGGTGAGCAATTTCAGCTTCCAATCTTTTCTTGAAATTACATAAAATTACTTCTGGTGTCCCCTTTCCTTCCCAAAATTGTTGCTTTCCCATCTCACTAGTACCTGTGTTATCAGCTACATAGGGTTGGATGTGATAATGTGCAGATCACTCTTAGTCTACTAAAAACTCAATAAGGGAAATCCAACATTTAAAACTAAATGTGCATGCTTAATTGCTTTATAGACCAGAGTTGTTAGCATGAAGAGAGCTGAACCATTTGTAAACCTCCTAGGGCAAGGACATCTTTTCGTATTGCAAAGCACTGCACCCTTTAGGGCAATACTAGAAGTGACAGTCATATGTACACACTTTCCAAAGAAAGGTTTTGGGCTTGGTATCTAATATAGAAAATTAAAAAAGACCGATAAGGATTGGCTTAATGTAATGGTTTTGTGGGAGATTAGGAAAATCCACTTTTAAACCCTATGGAAAATAACTTTGTAAATCAAAGATTTTTGTGGTGAGCTTTCTGTTTTGTTTCTTTGTGGTTTTTTTACATATGTCTTTAATATAAATCTGTAATGACAAACTAAACTAACAACAGATTTGTTTTGATTCGACTTACTTAGCTTCAAAATCATGTGGTATTAAAAGTAAAACCCAATGGTATTTTTTTGTAACTGTTTTGCTATGTTATTCACTAGATATAGTTCCTACTGAGTGTAGTAAGATCAGGATTGATATCTAAGATGGTATTTTGAAAATAATATAAAGCAATATATACACACACACACAAATATATATACATATGTATATACAAATACATATATAATGTGTATATATATGTATGTATGAAAGTATATAGCCCAGAAAATTTTCACAAAGATTACAGATTTCTTCTTTATAGATGTACTATGTCCACATGAAAGGGTTAAAATAATTATAATTTTGAACACAATGTGTGCTGAGTGTATCGTAGCTATACATAACATCTGCCCAAGTCTTTGCAGATGTTACTTAGCTTTGCCAAAGAGTTTCAACACTCTGGATGAGGTCTTGAACTCAGGTTTGGCTGATCCAATGTAATCTACAAAATTTCTCCCTGAATGTAGAAGGGAAACTAAATGACTTAGAATTGCTCTGGTCAGCTGATTCCCCCACATCCATTTCTTGCGTTTTGGAATTAGCCATGACGAAAAGCTATCCTCAGAACACCAACGAAGGGGTCAAGGGAAGTTTTTCAAAAGCAACTGTGAATAAACAGAGCTAACTACCAGCTTAGTCTCACACAGGATAAATATATTTAAAAGACCCAGGTTAACAGGAAGAAACTTTAATCTTTTTATCTTATCCATGTTACTGAAATCTATTCCTTGATGAAGACCTGATTCAGTGCCTTACAAACATAAACATCTAAAGAAAAATCACTAGTCCTTTGAGTAATTATTAGCACTTCTTATTTACCTTCAGTTTTTCTTATTACGCTTTGCAATCTGATATAATAAAGGAGAATTTGAGAGAATGTGAATAGCAAAATAAAAATATAGTTAAGTCAAAGAACACTAAACAAGAAAAGACCATTTCACAAGTGTTTCCCAATGCTGATTTTTAGCCCACTGAAAAGATAAGATAGTCAGCATTAGTCAGCTGCTAGTAATGGACATTTTCACTCCCTCAAGTTTGTCACCCGCCCACGCTGTTCCCATTTCAGCAAAAATAACATAGCATGGTACTAATAATGCTTTATTCCTTTACATATTTTGGAACAGTAAATTCTGTATGGGAAGAAATGCTTCTTGTGCCACTATGCTTCCCAAAGAATGCATTTTTCCAGATCATTAATTTCCATTCACCTATTTTCAGGTTTGCTTTGATATAAGAATGAGCCCTTGGGACGTGATCTTGTGCCTTCACTGAAAAGTCCACAGCAATTATCATCTTTTTACAAGTAGTCCTTCCAAGCTGCTACAGAATGAGGATTTGGGAACAGTCAGATGAGTCTAATGATATACCCATAAAAAACCTACAAGTCTTTCAAGATTAGTTGTATTTGTGAGTATATACTATACGAACATGTGCAAAAGGGATCCCAGACATAAGTATGCACTACTGATGGGAGTTTAACTTTCTAATGAGCTCTCTTATTGTCTCCTACTTCCCTATAAACACTAACTTTAATATAAAGACATTAAGTACCCTGCCTTCGATAGTGATGGAGCCTTTGTCTTCTCTCAAGAAGTGAATTGGTTCCTAAGATTTTAATATAGCTAACTGGCAATGATGCTCCAAATGCTGAAAGTTACCGTGTTGTTTCAAAGCAGAAAATGTCATTTATTCTTCAAATTATGTATGAGAGAAAGCAAAATATGACAATTCAAGAGAGAATTGGGCTTGGGCTTGAGGTGTTAGATCCTCCCAGACACTGGTTATTTCAAGAATAGGAGCAATATGTCTTTTCCACGGTATTTCTGCCTGACTTTGACCTATTTTCCACTTTCATCTTAGGCAGCTGCAATTGCTAAACCATCAGACTATATAACAAAAAATTGCGTGCAGCCAAAAAAGCCACACTAGGGAGGACAGATTACTTTTACATAGATTAGTAGAATTGTCTTTTTGAACTTTCTGTCCATTAATAAGATCAGGATCTTAAAACTTTGGTAACAACTACACTTAAAAATGCTAGTGATTACTGTAAATTACTGCTTAATTTCTTATGGTAATTTTCAAACTTTTGGCACATCACAGAGCTAAAACAGTCTGTAAATGCAAGGCACCAGGATGAGGAATACAATTTTAATGACAAAGGAACAACTCCAGAGCAGCTGGAAGTAAAAACCAGAGCTTTGGAGTTCATGTTCACAATTGTTCAAATGAAATTAAATATTTTATAATCTTCAACTCCATTTTTAAAGGAGGAAAAGGATATAGAGGTTTTAATCTCTATAAAGTTATTGTATTCACCTCTATTCTCGTCTTCAAGCCAACTCAGATGTCTTACTTTTTTTGCTCTTGCAAAAACATTGCTCAGAATTCAGGCACAAAGCTCCTTAAAACCCTGATAAGCAGCTGACTTACCTAATGGGAGAATCACACAATTTCTTGAATCAATCACTTCATTTGGACAGAAATCTCTGTAAAAATATAAAACCTAGTAAGCAATATTTTTGATACAAAAGATAAATTGGAAATAATATGTATTAAAGGGAAAATCTACAAGTGAACATGTTGCTAGCCCTCACTTTACAGCTTTTAACGTGTATTTGAATGCAAAGGCAAAGCTTGAAAATCACAGTGCATACATACAAACACATTTGACTCTGCTCTTCTTTACCACTTGATTTCTCAGGTTGTGTCTGCACAGTGTAAAGCCTTTGCTGGAGGGTGTTCTCTGTATGCTGCCCCAGGTCTGCTCCCTGCTATTTGGTCTCCTCCACACCCCCCCACTCAACTTACCGCTTTTATACCAAAACACCATCTAATTTTGCTAGCAGCTAACTTGGGTACCATTAAGTTTGTTTTTTCACTACTTAATGTCAGCACCCAGTCCAGCTGAGGACTGAAGTGCTCCCACTAGGGACTAGCACTCCCCCCACCTCTGTCCTGTTTCGCCTTCCATCTCTCATCCACAGGCCTGGAAGATATTTCAGACCTACAGACAGGCCTGTCCCATCGCTACAGACTTGACTGGCAACTGGGGCCGTCGGCTGCTCTGCTCCTCTTGTTTGGGTGCCATGGGTCTCCGTCCTGCCTGCCTGGTTGGCTCTGGGCTCACCCGTCCTTGCAGAGCAGCTCTGCTCCTTCTGCTCCTTGACAGCTCTGACTTCACACAAACCGGCTATTTCAATGCAATACATCTATCCCGGGTATCTGTCTGACTCCAGCTAGTGTTTAGGAATTGAAAGTATACGGTTCTTCTGACGTGAAGCACCAAATTCTGCACATGACAGAATTGGAGCCATTTGCAATCCCCAATAACTATTGCAATTTAGAAATCAAAACTCAGAAAGACACTTCAGAAACACGGGGATTAATATCAAGAACTGTAATGGCCCTGAAATAATACTTACAGGAATCATGTTTCAAAGATCTGCATGGTTCTTTCATGATACCTGAACAGCTAGTCCTAACAGTAATTCAAAAAGATACATAGGGTTTGGCAAGGATGATTGCTTTTGAGTCAGTGGAAATTATCCAGCTGAATCCTGGACAGGTTTTAGCGTTGTACTTTCAAGTAACAGGCTTTTTAGAAAGCTTTCTAGCTACTTAATTTCTGTGTAAGATTTTTAAATGAATGTTCTGTTTCCAGAAATGCAGGCTGTCTCCCACACTTGCAAAGAACCATGTCATACTCATTAACATAGCGTCATTCCAGGAGTGCAGATTTTTACAGACTAAGTTAAGTTTCTACGTGTTAAAGTGATAGTAGATATGACACTGCATTGACTGAGAGATGAATCCTGATTACTTGATAAGGAAAAGCAGGATCTCAGAATTTGCCATAATGGACCAAATCTGTCCAACTCAACATTTGGTTCTAAACAGCCTGTACTTCGTGCAATAATCCACATCATGTGTGACCCTATACAAAACACACTACCTAGTGAACAAGTAGAGAATAACTTTTTTTTAATCATTTTGCTAATGTTAAATTCTTGACAAGAAAATGTAAGATGTTTCCCTTCATTAAATATGTAGCCACTTAAAGAATTAAATATTGAAACAATGATGTCGCACATGACTCATCTCCAAGAATACAGATTTCAGGGATCAATCTGAAAATAACCAGTGATGAGGAATAAAATATTGATTCAAGTTTTATAGAAAACACAGACTTATCAGCCAAGTCTCTCTGTTTAATGTGAATTTGGGAGCAGATTTCCTTTGGTGCCACTTCAGTTTGAATTCAATTTTTGTTACTGCTCCAAGTATCTGGTTCATTTTTTCCCTCTTTTTTAATTAGAAGTAAACAGATTATGAAATTGAGTCCACCATGTTCATGGGGAATTTTCATACCAAGGTGGCAAGCTACCTCTGGGTCCAGAGCAAGAGGATGTTCACGGTCCAGGGAACAAGACCAACAAAGAAAGATCAAACAAGCTGGGCCCATTTAATTCAAAGGAAAGAAGACAAAGAGAATTATTATAAGTCTCCAAGTACATAGAAGGCTGCTGCAAAGGGGAAGGCTTTTTACTTGTCTACAGGAGATGGGAAAAGATGATGAGAACTTAAATTTTAGGAAGATTCAAGTTAGATAATGGGAAAACCTTTCTGATGGGGAGGTTATCAAAGCACTGCGTTTGATTTGCTGGTCACAGACACTCTAGCATAAGAAGTGAACATCTGCGAGGAATGACTTGAATATTCTTTCTTGGGACTGGGAGGTGAACTACACAACATTTTACAGTCCTTACTAGACCTAATTATCAACGCCTCTGAAAGTGTGTGCTTTGGCAAATAGTACACATATATACAGATTTCAGTCTTGCTTCCTAATTTTGAGTGGAAAGGAAGGCTTTTTCTGAGACTCGTGGTTGACTGTTGCTTAAAAATCCTGAGTCATCGGATTCACTTACTAATTAATTCCTACACATGCTTTACATTTAAGTTTATAACACCTGCCAATCCTAGTCCACCTTCTGTTGAATCTATATGGAATCCGTTCTACAGGAACATACTGAGTGAGAGGGAATTTAATTATAATGACTTTCAAAACCAAAGTCTCTCCCTATGAGTCTGCTTAAGCACTACAACCATCATGCATTCCTGGGCTAAAAGAAATACCCAGCAGTGTTTGTATAAGCAAAGAATGAGGCACAACAAGGGTGTCACCATAGAAAACTCCTAAGCTGCATTCCCACAGATGTTTGGGATTGCTTTGCAGTCATTCAAACTAATAACAGACAAATATACTAACCACCTAAAGCTTTGTTTTGCACGTGTCACTTTTGCAGATGATTATGTGGCACATGGAAAAAATAACTTATTTTGGTTTTCCCTAATTTTATGAAAGATAGGATATTTTTTGTAGTGTTTGTGGAAATAGTTTCTAACCTTATGGCATTAGCTATCATAACAAATATTTGTAATATTTACTTCAATATTTAAGATTTATTTTTATTCAAATTGCATAGCCTACTTGTTCTTCCAAAACAGAAGTGTGTCTTTAGCCAATTTTTCACATATTACTCAGTGGGACCAATATCACCACAAAAAATTGAAATGGCTTCCATGAAATTACAAGGCCTCAGTCTATAACACAAATCTATAATAGCCAAGGCTACCAAAATATTCATGTTTTGCAGTTATATTCAAGATTGACAACATACAGTATGAATCCTGCCACTTCAACCAAATACTGATTGCTTATTCTATAACAAAATTCACAGTTCATTCTGTAATGTGGTCAATGCTTTTTCTAGGAAATCACCTTCTTCTTAAAGCAATATTCAGTAACCTTTTGAATAGCCAACTCATGGTAACTTTTTGTCAGGTTTTTTTGGGTAAAGCATTCCAGTTAAAGGGTGGAAGGAAGGACATAGCATTCATTTGCTTCAGTAGAAATCTACAAAGAACCATTGGCTCTGCTAAGAAATCAAAGTTGGTCGTCTGTCCTATTAAACCTTCTGTTGTCCACTATGCAGATTATTCAACTTATTCAGAGTTCACTCAGTTCCTTCCATGTTATTCTCTCCTGAGAAGTATAGAAAACACACATCCATCCACCCATCCGCATACATACATACGTATTAGTGGCAATCATTATACTGTGTTATAGTACACAGTTGTAGTTTATGCTAGTATTTTTTATATCTATGCATAATACCAATCTACAGCAATGACACCATTTTTCTTAATGTTATTATGTTGAGGATATTCTTGTTTAGATTTTCTCATACCTAATACTAAAACACATTCCTATATATTCTTGAGTAGAACTGTGCCAAGGGTAAACTCCCTAGAGATGCCAAAACTTAAAAATTTGACATTGTTCCATTTTGAAATAAACCAGACTTTTTTCTTTTTTTTTTTTTTTGGCAAAATATTTTTCAGGGGGGGAAGCTATTATGAATTCAGTAAAACCTTTCATTTTTACACTACCAACACATTTCATATGCATTGTGTGTTTTAAAAAAACATGTATTTCCAGAAATCAATATTGTTTCAAAATATAAAAGCAGTCAGTCATGTTTTCATGACTGAATCAATTTGGTCTAATAGTTAAGATCTGACAAAACTGTAGTTTCCAATGAAACTCGAGAGAGTTTCATTTTCCATTGAAACTCGAGGGGGGCGAACCTTCCTCTCTGCTCAGCACTGGTGAGGCCACAGCTGGAGTACTGTGTCCAGTTCCTCATTCCCCAGTACAAGAGAAACGTGGACATATGGGAAAGAGGCCAATGAAGGACCATGAAGATGATGAAGGGACTGGCCCATCTCTTCTGTGACGAAAGGCTGAGAGAGCTGGGACAGTTCAGCCTAGAGAAGAGAAGGCTGAAGTAGGGATCTTATTAATGTATATAAATAGCTGAAGGGAGGATGCAAAGAGTACAGAGCCAGGCTCTATCAGTGGTGCCCAGTGACAGGACCAGAGGCAATGAGCACAAACTAAAACACAGGAGGCTCCCTTTGACCATCAGGAAACACTTTTTATTGTGAGGGTGACCAAGCACTGGTAGAGGTAGCCCAGGGACGTTCTGGAGTCTCCTTCCATAGAAACATTAAAAAAATGTCTTGAGCAGGGACCTTGGACCAGATGACCTCCATCAGTTCTTTCCAACCTCAGTCATTCTGTGCTTCCTTGTTCTGTAATATTTCTTGTTTGCCTGTTGTGTGAGAGACAATACTATTTGTAGTTAGGATGGTGATAAATGGAGGATCCCTATTCAAATACAGAACAAATGAAAGGAACAAATAGATTCTTGAATTTACTAAAAAATAAAGACTATCTGAGGTATACAGAACGTTTCTTGAGATACTAATATTCATATTTTTATATAGGAGGACATCAGTGAACAATGTATCAACATACCACTTTTTAGGAGTTAAGATCAAGAATAGCTTCATATTGGTTGTGTCTGAACACGATAGTCCTGCAGAGGAAGATGAAAAGAGCAGAGCAAGATTGCCGCCTGCCTTTCTCTCCATGGCACGGTTGGGAAATCCTCCAATCCAGCCACAGTAAATCTGTTCTTTCCCATGTAACATTTGTGTTCTTGTGCTCCACTCCCATGTTTTCTCTTTTGTCTAGATCATGGCAATTTTCTTCAAGAGACAGCAGGCTCCCACAGAGCAGCAGATGTAGCCATTGGACCCTTTGTAGTCAGCAAAGGATGGCAGAAAGCAGGGATGTGGTGACCTTGGGGAGATTACAGCTATTCATACAACATTGGGTCCTAATAAGGCAGGACATAATACGTCCTGTTGGTTGTGCATGTGTACAGGCCTATGTTTCATATGGTTCCACCTCATCTCACCTTTGTGGTGCATGGATGAAAAACCACTTGCAGAAATGTGATTCAACATGACACATGTTTTTAAGGATCAGAGCACTTCTGAAGAGGATGGTCTAAGCAAGCCACTCATATAAGCTACTACTACAAAAGTCAGAGATAACCAAGGAAGTTCTCAGGAGCTGTTGATAGACTTTGGGCAGAAAGTGACCATAGGAAGGAGGTCAGCCCCTCTTCCCTGAGGAGACAGGAGAGTTCATTCGTGTATATTAGTTTTAGGTCAACAATAGCAATCCAAAGGAATAGCTGGCAACAAGCATCTCAACGTTAATAATAATATTTATTGTAGCTAATAAAACAAGTATGCTTGTTTGTCACTGTGCTACTCATTTCCCCATCACAGTTTCTTCCATAGCTTTCCTGACTTCCTCTGAGACGCCAATTCTTCAGCCCTCTGTAGAAAAACTAAAAAGTTATTTCTTTTTGCATGTTATAGGCTCTCCACAGGCATTGCAAATCTTCTGCAAATAGACTCTTAAGGAAGAAAAAATAAATGTGGACTCTCTGGCTACAAGGGTTTTCAGGGAATGCGAGTCTAATACATTACATCTGAAAATCATTTTGCAGTGTCTGAGTCAGAATTTTTGGGTTGATTTCTTAAGGTATACATACATGCACGTGTGTGTGTACATATATGTATATGTATATGTATACGTATATATGCATACTTACTATTACAACAAAAGAGGACAAATATAAACTTCCTCTTAATCAAAAGGTTGTCTCTTTTTTGTCAGTTTTCTATAGCAGCAGGGAGCTTGCTGAATTTGACAAGCTACTTAATGTGAAATAAAGCTCTATCTGTTAACGCCAAGATTGAATGTTTTTTCAAATGCATATCAACTAAGTTTCATTTTCCTTTTCTTATAAAATCTGCATAAATACCATGTTTATAGTCAAAAGGACATGAGTCTTTTAATAAAAGTCTAAATAACTTAGATTAAATCAAATTGAGCACACCCAAAGGAACCTGATATTGGAGACAACCTTTTAGCAGCTCAAGAGTAACTTTGCTTTTGAAGAAACAGCTTATAACTAGTGATGGTAGGATGATGCTTCTTCCAGAGCAGTTGCTAAAACCCATAATTCTTTTGTTCCACGTTTTTACATATTTTGTTACAGTGGCAAGGTCACTTTCAAGAAAAATGGGTAAGGAAAAGACTCACATAACCTCTTAAGTTACTATATTTTCATTAGAAGAGATAGTATTCCCTGGAGAAGTTTCTCTAAGAGACCAGCCAGCACTAAGAGTCATATACTCTCCCATATGCAGGCATTAAAAAAACCCCAGAAATAACCAAACAACAAATGCAGCTACAACTTAGTGCTGCATCATGCACTGACTGCAGATCTTCCTGTGTCCCAGGGTGATAGTAGTATAGTATGTGAACAGGTGAGAGCTCTACCATTCCACTGGTCAGCAAACCAAGATGTAGGCTTGTCAGAAGACACTAACAATGATCATAAGAGCATTCTGTTAATGGCTGTGAAGCCAGAGTTCCAGGTACATTCATAATTACTTACATCAGAATAAAAGAAGAAATCAGGGTGAAAGATGAAACACAGAAGAGAAACTGGCTGGTTCAGCTTCAGCCTAGTGAAGACAATGCAGACAGCTATGGAGCATATTCCACAGTAATCTCTCTCTGCTCCTGTATTCCCTTTGCACAGCTCATTGGATTTGGCTCTACTCAACTGGCAGATGAAGAATCTGCTCTGTTAAGCTACCAAATAACAGAGAAGATGACGAAACATCAGGCAACCTTATCTGTCCCAACAACAGCACATGCTTGTCTAAACAAATGTCTCCAGAAGGTGTAAAAAGCACATGGTGTGAATATTAATGCTGTCTGTGAAGAAGATAACAGTCAAATTACAGGATTTAGGAGATGGTGTTGACCACATGTTGGAAAGACAGAATATGACCTCCTGTGGTTGCATCTCCAGGCCAACAGCTATTCTGTCAATGCAGGACCCTGGGCCTCAGCTCTGCCATGCTTTACATGCAGAGCAATGACCGCTCCTCTGTTTGCTGTTCCTTTGTAACATCTTACTGCAGCTTGCAAGTTTTACTATGCTATGTAGACAATTTGTTTTGAAATAAGGTTGCAAAAAACCTTTCATTTCACTCACAGCTAAACCCAGGGACAGATTATTTTTCAAAAAGATATTTTGTGGGACCAGAAACTATCTGCCAAACTGGATTCAGCTAGAAAAGTCAGTCAAAACCAAGAAATAAAGGTAAATTCAAAACATCTTAGCTTTTATTGACAATGCCATTCTTGTAATAAGAATTGCCGATACTTTTTGCAGAAGAAAACACAAATCAGACCGTATTAAAGCAGCTGGCAATGGTCAAACAAAATATATTTTTTAACCCAAACAATTTTTTTTTTCTTTTATCAGGGAAAAAAAAGGGGGGAGCAGATTTTTTTAAATGCATTTTCTGTGTCTTGGGGAGGGATTATATTTCCAATTGACCAGAAACTAATTTCAATTTCTCCTTTTTTCTGATTCAGCCAGCAAACTTACAGCCTTTAGGGAACCTAAATTGTTTCATGTTGTTTTCTACTAAAAGCACATCAGTAGCTACAGGGTATGGAGGAATCTTCTTTTATTTTTTCAAGTTCACATGTGTGAACACAAGAGCAG
This sequence comes from Phaethon lepturus, assembly GCF_000687285.1. Lineage (NCBI taxonomy): Eukaryota > Metazoa > Chordata > Aves > Phaethontiformes > Phaethontidae > Phaethon > Phaethon lepturus. The sequence continues at coordinate 29,354 of NW_010539648.1, read as the reverse complement.
AAAAGGGCTCTAGCTCTGACAAGTCTCGCTTACAAGGTAACAAGCACTTCAACTTTGCTCTGGTTCAGTGGATTTTCCCACCACACTGATCAGCCCAAGTTCTTGTCATATGTGCCATGAATACCGTGACTCACGCTGACCATATGTTCTCTCAACCCCCAACCCCCAAAACATCTTTTGTGGCATGTTTCATATCAGCATTTTGGCTGTTTGTTTGTTGGAAGCTTGTGTTGTTTACTTTTTATTCCTGCAGTTGGTCTGAGGGCTGTTTCTGTTTGCTCTGTAACTACATATACCTTTATATGCTTATGTAAGAAAAGTTGACATCAAAGGAGTCCTGGGGAGGTTCACACCGCCTTTCCTTCCTGAAGGAGTTCAGCCCACAATCTCTGGGACATCAGAGGAAGCCTCTGCCCCCCAGAGAAGGAAAAGTCCTTTTGGATGGGGCCTGAAGGACTCTATTTCTTAATATAATTGCCTTCCTGAAACTGTCAGGGGTCTTTTACAAAATTTTAGTCTTAGTCAATGGATCACTTCAAAACTGAGACAAAGACAATTGTGAGGTAGGAAGTAGTAATACAGATTGTTGACTATGAAGTAATTTTAGCTAAAAAAACCCACTAAAGGTGGACTGAAAATATGGGATACAGTAGAGTTCAAATCATGAGCAAGTGTGAATAAATCTAAATTCCATGAAAAGAAAGAAAACTTTGTCAGTTACTGTAAAAGCCATTCAAACAGATGCTTTGAGACAGAGAAATCAGAAAACATCCAGACTTTATAAATCTCATCTTTCCCTTTTGTTTTTCCATCCTTGATCCACAGTTCCTCTCCAGGAATAAATAGTCTACACAATGAAATGTTTAACAGTAGAAACCATGTCTGTCTTATATTTCTTTTTAAGTCCTTAGCATACTTTATTTAACCCCAAGAGCTTACTATTGAGCAAAATGCAGCTTTTCGGTGTAGATGCACTATATTTTAAAGTGGCTTTTTCTTTCTGCTGGGAATTATCAGGATAAAACTATTTTGACTATTCTTTCTGTATAATCCATTTCCAAAGGGTATCCTTTATTTTCCTCAGTTTAACACTACTGATTTCTAGAACTCTTCAAGTTCCATAGAAATATTTAGAAAAGGGTAAATAAAGTTGGCATAATATTCTATAGAATCATTCAAAACTCTAGAATTTAAACTGTAAATAAATAGCCTCTCAACTAGGCTTTATCTCTTTGGACTTTGGAAAGTTCTTGCTCTATCAGAACATTTTTCAAGCTCTTCAGGTACATTGTGTATTACAAATAATATGTCATTGATATACACTGTATAAACAATTCACATTTTAAAATTTCAAAACCAACGGCAGTGCCAGATGATTTTGCTTTGTCAGACATGACCATCTCACTGATACTGTACCACCTGTACAAGGCAGTTATTGTGATATTGCTGGCCACGCACCTAATGCTTTGTTATTTCAATCACTAGATAAATCATGAAATTTCACACCCCTAAGAGGAAAAATAAATTTGCCTGAAGGAATGTGGATGTCCCACAGAATGTTTGTGGCCATCAATATTTTTCCTGAACTGGGAATGATTTAGATTGCTTTTAAAGAAAGTAAAATTTTGTTATTGAAGTTTGTTGTTTTCTACAAGAAAATGTTTTGAACTTTTGAGTAGATTTAAAATAAAAATTTTAAAAGCAAAACATTTACTTTATAAGATAGCTTAAGGCTCTGATGACATATTTTCTCATTCCTTTTTGTTGCTAAAAAAACCTGCACTGTAGTCTTTCTCCTTTTACTACTGCAAAATCTCTTCTAAAATGTAAATTACTTATGAATACTCATTTTCTTGTAAAAAAACAAATTAATACCTACAAGCTACAGCTGTTCATTATTGAAGATAAACTTCTGGAGATACTCCCATATATTTTGAAAAAACAGCTACTCATTTTGACAAAAGGGAGATTCTCTGTTCTCCCCATACTGTAATTGTTCACATTCAGTATTCTTGTCAAGAAGGTCCAGAGTTGGGAAAAAAAGGTTGCTGAGAGGAAAAGGAAACCCAGAATTTTTACAAATACCCTTTGTATTATAGTAAGAAATACTTCTAGGAAATATTTCCTACAAAGTATGACTGTCAGTAACAAGTCCTATACATATATTTTCCAATATACACTGTTAAAGACTATGAAAGCATAAAGCTAGGTAGGATTTATGTAAGATGCCTTTATGATTCATTATAAATATGTTTGTGTGTTTTATGATGAGGAGTGTCATCTCCACTGACATTTCTGCCTGGTGTTTGGGTAACAAAGAGCAGAACATCTGGCATTTCCTGGATATCTTGTTGAATAAAGTAAATAAATAAAAGAATAAGAATGTATAGTTGTATCCTTCCAAGAACATGTGAATAAAAATCATTGAATATATCTCTTAACACTCAGCAAAATCTCAAGCAAAATTCTTATAGTCTGTCATTCTAAGAAATAAATTAGTAAAATTGCTTTAATAACAAGATGTGAATCACTTAGTAGTTTTTAGCCATATATTCTGAACTTGGGTGTAGAAAGAGATCGTACAGAAAAAGATGTAAGCAATATTTTCAGACATGTGCACTTTTCAATATGCCAAGATGCATTTTTCTTGCTAAAAAAGTCACTTAATCCCTCACCTGTAGTAGGAGTAGGTTGCCCACAATAAAATGTGACAAATACTAGTAGTAACTTCCCATCATTGGAGGTATAAATAATAATTTTTAAAAGTTATCAGTAAACTGTTTCTTTTACTTTAATTTGAAAGGCTTTCTCAGGGCTTTCCCTGAGTTGGAATCCATATTTTTTGAAGTTCCATAACAAGTGTTTCCAACTGATTTCAAAGGGGACCCCTGAGAAACAAGCCAAATCAAATACAGAATACATGTGAGTTTAACATCATTTGTATCCTCACCTCACCACACTTCTCTCTTACCCTGTGGAGCTCAAAGGAAAGCTGAGCTGGGCCATAGAAACTATTCTATGATTCTATGATTCTATTTCCATCAGTGCAAACAAACTGGTTATTGGAAATACCAGTTTCTCAAACTGTAATTCCCTGAAGCTGAGCCCTGATCTCCACCCTGAGCTCAGCAAGCACACCTTGCTCATTCTTCTCCCCTTCTCCCCACCCTCAGAAACGTTCAGCGCTGGGATGTGAACCTTTTCCAAATTGGGTGGCATAGGATGAGAAAAGTGTACAGGGAAAATAGGTCAGTCTCTGTGCGTTTTTTCCTATAGTTTTAAGGAGTATATGTATCCTGCTTTCAAAGGGAGTTTGCACTTAGTTGAGGGGATATATTTATCCGCCACACTCTATGTGTAGTGAAATTTCCCATTCTCTTCACTTCAGGCTTATCATGAATGAGATTCCTTCTTTTCTTTTTTTTTTTTTCAGTTGGTTCCACAAAGTTTCCTTCCCATTGTGCTGAGCAAGCCCCATGCTGCAGGAGAGTAGGTCTAACCCAGAAACCTGTGTTACGTTCACTAGAGCTGCAAAATAAAGGATGGTGATGTTTAGGACTATGGTTGCTACTCAGCGCTTGGGATTCACCTCTCAGCCCTCATCAGTGAAGTGGGACACTTGAGCCTTTTTTCTGCCTCGACTTTTTGCCTTATAAGCTTTCTTCTGTAAGGACTACTTCTTACTTTGTATATGGCAACCTGCCTGATTCGGCCCTAATGGAAATCATGTGGCTTACACTGTGGTTCAGCGGATGTTTCCCTTGGCAGCTATTCTGATGTAAACGGTTCTCTCCACCCTTGCCCAGAGGTATTCCTGCTCACTCCCATGCCATCCCCCTCAGTTGTACTGTACAGCTGTTTGGGGGACTGTGAGGTGAACCAAATCAAGGAACTGATTAAAAAGACCCAAGGGTAAAAATAGCCTCGCTTTTTTTTTAAGATTTTTTTTCTCAGAATGATGCGACCAATATATGTGTGATAAATCAGCAAATCAGGTTTGCCACATGAGACCATAAACACCTCCAGTGGCACAAACAAGATGATATAGAGACAAGAATAAGCATGGGGACAGGGGAGGTGGACAGGAACAGTTTAAACCAGCTTTGCTGCTAAGAGAAGAGTCTATGGAACCAGGGCCTTGCCGCCACTGTAAAAAACACAAATATAAAAATTTTTGAAGCTTGCTTTTGAACATCATCCATTTTGTGACTGGTAAGAGCAAGGGCCTCTCTGTTTATAACACTACTTACGGAACGAGTGTTTAATACATCAGCAGCTTGGCAGGATTCATTTTGCGGTTATCTTTCTTTGAGGGAGCATCTGGCTCCATCAACTGCTACCCAGTATAACGAAATATCAGACTTATCCAAATCATGTGAGTTTCAGATATGTGTCATGGAAAGAGTCCAACACTTAGGGCTGTTTGGTTGGATTATTTTCTCTTTTTCCCCTCTGTGCATATTTATTTCCTTAGATTTATCTCTGTTCCATTTTATTTCTCTTCATGACTGTAGGTTTCTAAAAGTTCCAGATGAAGTGTCATCAGATAATATTTAGAAAAAAGTCTTTTGATTTCTTAACATTGGTTCTATATTTAACTTGTTGTATATGTGGAATTGAAGTAGACGTTACCAAGAGCTCTAGCAGGCAAATTTGTATTGCCAAGGAAATAGATACGACAGGACTGAATTCTGAGTCTTCTGAATCTCTCATTTCTATTACTTCTCAGTCTGAGCTGAGGATTGTTGGGTTGGCAGAATCACCTGAAACAGACATATTTTATGTGGTAGCTCCATTTTATGCACTTACAAAGGATTGCATACAGAATGCGAATTATAATACATTGATAAGTGCCAACCATCTTAACATCATCAAATGCAGTTAATACAAACACCGTTCTAATATTTGCAAATTACTTCTACTTTTATAATAGCTGAAGCTGGATTCACAGTCTGCACTACACTGAACTTTGTGATTCACACTTATTTCTAGACAAGAGATAATGCAATAGAACATTGTTTGTTCTACATCTTCTACTCCAAAGGGGGAATATTTTAATTTTCTTTAAATTGCTACTTCACTGCAGTTGCCTGAAGTCAATTTTGGTTTTGTCTTTAGGTGTCTTGAGCATGTCCAAAGTTTCACAACTTTGTAATTTGAAAAATGGTTTCCTCTTCTCAAAGCTGTGTTTGCATAAACCACAACATTAAAAAACTAATGTAATCAAAGATAGGCCAGAGCGGTCGATATTTGCCTCCCTGCAAGAAAGAGAGGACATGTCCCAGCTGAGAGCACATTTCAAAGTGCAGAAACTTGAGCAAGCATGGCAGAAATCCAGCCTGGATAAATGGGCAACTCCTGATGGAGCTTATACACAAAAGGGAAGAATACAGAAGGTGGTCATACGCAGGAGGAATATAGAAGCATTGCCAAAGTGCAAGGATGGAATTAAAGAAGTTAAAACTCATCTGGAGTTAAAACTAGAGAGGGATGCAAAGGCCAAAGAAGGACTTCTGTAGGTACACCAGCAGTCAAAGGAAGGTTGGGGAAAATCTGGTCGTAGAGATGCAGGACCTAGTGACAAAAGACATTGAAAAAGCCTGTTTTCACTGGTAAGATTTGCCCTCTGGCATTCCAGTTCCCCCAACCTGCTGGCAAAGTCTGTGAAAGTGAAGCAGTACCTGCAAGAGGAAGACACCGTTGAGTGCTTACACCACTTGGACATGTACAAGGGCATGGAACCAGACAGGATGCACTCAAGGATGCTGCAGCAGCTGGCTAATGTCACTACAAGGTCTCACTCTATTATCTCTGAGAGGTCATGGTGACCAGGGGAGTTTTCTGATGACTGGAAAAAGGAAAATATCACATTTGTTTTCAAGAAGGGGAGGACAATCCAGGAAACTACAGGCTTCTGAGTCTCCTGGGAAGGTTATAGGGCAAATCCTCTTCAAAGCCATTCTCAGACATATAAAGAACAAGAAGGTGACTGGGAACAGGCAGCAAATCACATATGACCAAACAAACTGCCTTCTGCAATCCAATGACCAGATCCATGGACAAAGGAACAAGCATTGGACGTTGTATATCTTGACTTTAGCATAGTCTTTGATGCAGTCCATGGTATCTTTATAGACAAATTGGTGAGAGACAGACTGAAAAAGTGTATAATAAGGATAGCTGTTGTTAAATCATACTATGGAATAAGATGGAAAGTAGGTAAGAGATTATTTTTAAATTGGCAATATAGAAGTAATAAAAAGATTCAATATATAATAAGAATTAAATTACCAAGAAAGCTTTGTTTCCAGAAGAACATACAGTTACTCCCAAAGAAGATTACACATTCCTTTATGTTTAGATAAAACCTCTATAAATTAGTAGACGCAGCCAAGCTTCCAAACATTAAAAAATGTTCAAGGAAGAGAAGAAAGAAAGCTGTATTTGAAAGAAAAATACTCCCAAAAGAGGGGAGGAGCAGAAGAAATGTAGGCTGCCTATTTTGCAACTAGAGAAGCCTATGTTCCCATTTACTTATATAAACCCAGTTTTTCATGTTATGTCCTGTGAAATATGTTCATTTGATTCGTGTGATGAAGTGTAATCTTATGTACTTTTATGGATTTCTCCTGCACCATAAAAAGGGGTATTTTACAGGAGAAAGTTAAACTACTTTGCTGGTATATCAGCTCAAACTAGTTTGACCACTGACCGCATAGTATTGTGTAAAGAAAGTGCATGCATGGGGTTTGGGGTCATCCTGGGGGCACGCCGAGGAAGACTCAAGAAGACTCTAGCAGGAGAAGAGGGCATGCGCTGAAGAAGACACGCCTGTTCATTAATATGTATTAGAAGACATGCCTGTTCATTAATATGTATTAGAAGACACGCCTGTTCATGAATATGTATTGGCGAACAGGATCACGCTGAGGAAGATTCGAGACGATTCTAGAAGGAGAAGAGGGTATGCACGGAAGAAGACACGCCTGTTCATGAATATGTATTAATGGACAGGATATAAACCAGGAACAGGAAGTGCACCACGTGCGTCTTGGTGGAGCAGAGACTCCCGGCGCACCCAGCGCTCTTTGCTTGCCTCTATTCGCTTAATAAATTGTAAATTTGAATTGGAATCCTGTTTGGGACTAAATCATTTATAACATGTCCTGATATCCTGGACCCTTCTTTCAGCCTTTATTCCCATTTTAACAACTCGTTCAACATGACTAACATCAGCAGAATGTTTGCAGGGCCAGAGCTAAGACCTTTGCACAACTGCACAACACTCTTGTCATGGAAAGAGTATAATTTTCCCTGCAGACATTTCTCAAGGCAGTAAGTTTCTGTAAGTAATCATATAATACCAGAAAAACTGAAGGTTATGACAGTGTTTTAGTTCATATATTTCAGCCTCTCTATAACTTCATGTCTACAACTCCACTCCTTCAGGGATGAACACTTCTGGGTAATCCCAGAAGTGTTGCTTTAGTTGAGTGGGCAAGTGGCTAAGTGGGAAAAGAGGCTACAGTCAAAGGGATGTACCAACATGAAATGTTTTCTATCATCACATTGAATTGACATTTCACTCTAGCATTGATGTTTTCCATTAAAAAAGATCAATGCAAGGCAACAGTGCATTTAACTCTGGTTTAAGTGAAAAAAAAACTTAAAGAAATATAGATTGAGTTTAAAAAATAAACAAATCACTTTTTCAATTAGATTTCTACTTGGGTGACCCTCTGCATCTCACTTCAGTTATTTTAGGGTTGACAGAAAAGAGAGGAGATGAGAATGTGAAAGAGGTCTATACTGAAGACCAACAATTCTTTGATCCACTGTACTGCTCCAGATGCACTTTTTAGCCCAGATCAGAAAGGTTACTGAAAGACAATAGAATGCAGGACAACATTCATTCATTTCACAGCATTAACAAATACTGCTAAAGTAGAGGGTTTCATTTTTTTTATTTAAAATATATGTTCATTTTCAAAATGTAATAATGGACATTTCTCTCTTCCAGCTACCACAGAAATGCAGTCCAAAATGGAACAAAATTTCCAGAAGGATCAGCAGTCTGAAGAGCTTGGAAACATCCAGCTTTAGTTTACAATCTGAGATGTATGGCTACAGCCATGGGCTATCTTTCAAAAGAGGATACCAGGAGGAAACCCTGAAATCTATTTCAAATCCTAGAAATTATACTTGAGGGAACAATTCCCCTTTGGCAAAGACAGGGATTAGATGACCTAAAGGTGTTTTCCATTTCTGCTTAAGTCTTTTAGAAATAGATATATGTTTAATAAAATCTTATAATTTCTACAAATGTCCCAAAGTATACTAGCAGATCATTTGAGTTTAACCAAAAGACCCAACTGGGCCTGACCTTGCAAAACCTTACATCAGAAGTTGTTACGTATATAAGCAAGTAGAAGAGAATGAATCCTACTGGTACATGAGCGCCCTGGTACACAGTCAAGACGCAAAGAGAAGGATTTACAAACTGAGGGCTAATCCCTCCATTCAGTCACAGATTTCTTCCACTTACTGATTCCCTCAGCATGGAGGAGTGCTTCTGGCAGGAGTGCTTTATACTTCTTGTATACACCAAGAGATGACTGAAAAAGAAAAGGGACATATTTTGAGATAACTGGCTAAGTCCTCTGTTTCTCAACAACTATGCAAGCAATAAAACAAATGAAGCCATTAATGAGTCTGAGATTTTAGAAAATATTTTCAACAATGAACTTTACTTTCACAGCTGCAAATCTAATTACTAGCAAGCACAGATGTTGCCAAAGAAGTCTGAGTAGTCTTAACATGAGATTTGAAAAATAATTTAATTGGTCAAAGCCATTAGTTTTGCTTTCAAAGTCAAAATGTGATAATTCAGAAGCCAATATATAATGAACAGGAAAGAAAAGAAAAGAAATAATTCCTTACATGCCAGGCAACATATAATAAACTGCTAATGTGAAAATGCAATTGAATATTTAAATGTTTTAGTGACAGCTGCTGGAGGAATGTCTTTTAAATGGTTAATTTAAATTATGTTATAGCACAAGATCTGAGACTCAAATGTGGTACAATAACAGAGAGACATAACATTTTCCCAGGATGGCCTAAGTAGAGAAAAAGATGTATTAGGATTTTATTTGTTCTGTATTAATTCATCTCTTCTGAATGGCTTCTAAGTCAGTTCCTACCTTTCCACATTCAGATGAAACATTTTGGTAAAGGAAGTTTTGAACAAAGCTTGACAGCAATTAACTTGATAGAAAAACTGAAGTTGCAACTGAAGAAAAATGTATTTTTTCCCCTTTCACAGAAAAACTGATATAGAACTTTTTCCTTTTCAGAGAAAAAAAAATACTCCCATCAGAGGAAGGGGGCAGACAGTAAGAAAACTCTTTCATTCACAAAATTCAATGAACTCTAATCTTGTTCTGGAGTTTGTCCTGCACAGTGGAATCTTAGAAAGTGATATTCTTTTGACTAGTCATCTGGCAGAACTGCGTGACTCTCACTCTCCTGAGTCATATATCCCTTTTATTTCATTTGGTCTGTTTTCTGTAGACTCTCATATTTGTCTTGTGACTAAAACCTAGCAGCTTCAGTAGCCCAGGAAGGGATATGACCACAAATCTTCTGGTTACTTGTGTCGTAGCTTCTCCTCAGCTGAACTTTTAAACTGTTTATTCATTTGGGAAGGATTTGTGTACCTGCAGATTATGCGTTAGCATCATATGTTAATATTAATTAGAGTGCTAGTTTCATGTCTCAGTGTTGGCTCTGTCCAAAGAAAATGATCATTGACCACATCTGGTTTTAGAGATCGGATGTTTAGTCAACTGATTCAAACCATCACTATCTGCTTTAGGGTGAACCAAATCCTGTCCTCAGTCCCTTGTAATTCTCCACAGCTAAAGAGATTTGGTCAAACGTGGTATCAATATCAGAGATGATATTCACCTCTCGTTACTTGAGCAAAGGGATTCTTCACACCTAAATTTAGGCAACTCACACCCTCCTTTACTGCCTAGTGATTAGCTTTGCCCAGTGAGGGCAGCAATTGTAAAGACTGGTTTGCAGCCAGTTTGTAGGCATGCTGCTAGGACATGGGCAATAAAACTCAGCATTTCCACTGGGACAGAGAACTAAAACTGGGACTTATGACTTTATCAGGACATCTGGCAATACTAAGTAAGGAGACAGGCACCAGGTTGGTCAGCATGGACACCCGTATAGCTTTGCAGTTTCTGTAAGTGAGAGTTTCAGTCATATAGCTTAACTTCCAGGACTCCCAGAGGTCTCCCAACTTCAACATGTAGGGTCCTCTGAAATGGCTCGTACTTCCTAACCAAAAAAGCTTAAGTTTGTTGCTAAAAATTACATTGACCTATTGCTGAAACACACTTATAATTAGTACTACAGAATGGTTAGAAACTCCTTATGGATTTGCCTGGAAAGTATTTTCCCAACTCACAAAACTTTATGAGATTAGAAAAGTGTTCCTAGACAAACCTAACAGTTTTTGACGTTTTTAAACAGTCAGGAAAAAAACCCAACCAAACAGAAAAACAAAGCAAGAAACTGTCAAGAGATTCAGTTCACAGGCTAGCAGTTATGCTCATGGCCCTATGTGTGAGACATCTTTGTCCCATTCCCAAGCCCCATGCAAATTTAGTTCTGCAAAGCAGAGCAATTCAAAGAACTGAAACTGGGAGGAGAGAACAAGCAGCATTAACTGTGTTGTGGAAGACAGTGGTTAAGTTGCTGTTATAAGTCCGAAAGGAATGAAGTTGAAAAGGATAAACTGTGAAAGAAGATAAACAGGTATTTAATTTTTAAACAGCTTTTCTGAAGATCACAATTCAGATAATTAAAGACTCCTATATCTCCTGATTTCTAGAATCAATACCACCCAATTGCCTAAAATCAAGGCAGGCTCAGCTGACCTCTACCTTCTTTAGTGCTTGAATTGACCATGACAATTCCTCACCTCCAAGAGAACAAACTGTACTTGGTTCTGGCCCAAGCTAGGGATAAAGGCAGCAGAAAGCACCTAGCCTAAAATCCCATTAAATATTTCATAAGTTCGTTCAGATATTCAAAATGTAAGCTCTGTAATTTTTCTCAGGTCTTATAGCATACTGTGTGCATACTTAAAGCATACTGTATGCATTTTTCTCAGGTTTATAGCCCAAAACATATTGTATGCTTTTCATTTTATTCTTAATGTGGAAGTTGGAAAGAGACTAAAGCCATGGATGCCTGGAAATAAGCATAAATATTTGCATCAGTCTTTTCCACTTATAATGGCATTTTTCACCTTTCCATGCTGCACAGGCTTTTCCTTGCCTGCAGTGTTCTTTCTGCCATTTTGGGGGGGGGGGGTTTGAGTCATACAGAGTACTTATTGATGGAAAAAGTGAGGAATGATGAAGTTATATATCTTTATGTAGTGGTCTGAATTTTAAGCAGAATAGTATTTCCATATTTTTGACAGATATTGGTCCTTAGTTCATGTGAGTCATACAGAAGTTGTCACCTCTACACTTAAAAACATTTCTCTTAAAATTATTTCCAGGTACAGTGTAACTATACCACTGATGCACCTGTTTTTTAGATGTGCCAGAAACACTACAAGCATTTCATAGCTATAAAAGAAATCTAAATATACTACTTTTGTTAACACCATATACTGTATCACACCATGCACCATTAATATGGCTCAGAAATTAAAGACAATAGCAAGGGCAAGGACAGGACAGGACAAGGCAGGATAGGAGCCTATTTCTTAGCTCTTTAACTCTCAAGGCAGTGAAAAATCAAAAGTTTTGGTTTAATTTTACAAGCTAAGGAAACAGTCAGGTAAATTCTGGTTTAATTCCATTTCTCTTAAAATATTTGTATAATTCATCTAACAAAAAAAAAGCAATGTCAAAATCTCCAGGAAACATTCAGTCTTAGACTTTGTGGGTGAACAATCACCAGGTAAACCTTCAAAGTCATCTGACTTTTCAGATTGGCTGGGTAGGAAAACAGTAGTTTCTTATTAAACTACATGACCTTAATCTTTGAGACCATAATATATCTTGTGAGAGACAAGAAAACACTCTTCTTTTTGGATAGTTAATAAATTTGGAGTTTAATGAAATCAGGAAAAGATCTGCTGTGAAGAAGCTCTGAGATATCAAGTTGCAAGAGAGACTTTGCTCTGGATGTCCAAGTTGTCTGTGGACCCTGTGTGTCAGTTTTTCAGACAGCAGTTGAAGGTTTGTGTGTACATGAGCAAACAGACTCATGAAAGAACTAACGAAAAGCTCAAGCGGGCAGGAATATAGAGATCTACATAAATGCCAAATAAAAAGCAGATTTAATAAAGTCCTTTACCAACGGGAGCCAAAAACAATAATAATAGAAAAAACATAGAGAGTATAATTTAATTGTGAAAGAAGAAAAAGAAACAAGTTTCTGTATGCACAGCAATCATGGAATAAACCAAAAAGTCATGCATAGATTAATGTAAACCTCTGATTTCATCAACTATTTAAATATTCTCTAAGTTTAAATCAGGGTGGTAATAAGGTGAGGTTCTTTGAAAGCTACATCACACAAGGAAAACCACTGAACAAAGCTATGGAAACTGTGAAGCCACTACACTGCTAAACAATGACTAGAATTAATGATGTAAGCAAATTCTATCTGAGAGTTAAGCATTTAAGTACAGCAAGGACAGGTAGACGCTGAAGATGTTTCAGTAGAAATGCTCTTCCACAGACACTGCAGAGCTGCATATGGCCATAAAAGACTTTTTCCTTCTCCACAGTGCTCTTGTTGACCCAATGAACCTAGAAATTGCCAGAAGCCTCACAAGCGCTCCCTGGTCAAAAGGTTTAAAATGTAGATGAGTAGTGAAACCAGAATGAAACATTGAAAGAAGTTGAGTAAATCATCCAGCCAAGCAAAAAACGTCTGAGTGCAGTTAATCTAATATTCCTTCTGATCAGTTTTTCTTATTTCTTTTCATTGTGTGCTTTTCTCTACAGATCTGCCTTCTGTAATCACCACACTGCTTTCTAAACTCCATCTTGACCAGAATGTTTGTTCAGGTGTTCAGTTCCCCTCTTCCATACCACGAATGTCCTTCCTTTGTTCTTTATTCCCCAGGACCTTTCAGGATCTGGGACAGAATCCCTCTCCCTTGCTTTAATGTGACTTTTGTATTTAGTCAAATTTATCACATAAATATGGCCTTTGACACATATTTTTAATATATATCAATTAATTCAGCACTTATTCTGAGTTCTTGTCCCTGGATTCACGGTACATGAAAGATCCAAGAGCAGCACTAAAGCAATCAGTATGGTATGAAGTCTGTGAACTGTTATTTGATGCTGAAAAAAAATGCTCAGCTCAATATCCAGGTTCTACTACTGTAGAAGGAAGAGAAATTTCTTTTCCCTTTTCAGTGAAAGAAAAAAAAAAAAGAGGAGGACATGGAAGTATGTTTTCATGTCACAAGCATGTGCCTCTGTTCTCTCCATATTTATATTTTTCCTTATTGCTGAACAATCGCCTTGCGTGAATATTCCATCAGAGACAGATGTTGTCTTTGTTTTGCTGAGCACATGAAGAACTCTCACATAATGGGTTTGAGACTTGAGAAATAAACAGTGTGGGTTCTTTACAGCTTATTAGTTAATCCCAGGAAAAACATTCCTCATTTCCTCAGTGGAGTATATGTTTTGACTGATCTCAGCTGAAGAGGGGGATGTCTGGCAATACTTTTTGGGATCTGTGGTATGGAATATTACTGCTGCTTAAAACAACATTTGAAACAGGCAATCACAAGTTATCCCAGGTTAGGAACTTCATCCTGTTTTGTCACAAATGCTCCACCTGTGTCCCAGTAAGCTCAGTTGCAATAAGTTTTTCAGGTACCTACCTATGTGTCATTCACAGTGCAGTCTGCAAGTTGGCTTTCAGTTCTTACAGTATTTGTTGATTGCCCAGTTATCAAGAAAGCTGCCAAAATAGAGTGGTGAATTTTAACCATGGAAATGTGTGAAAAATCAGTGTTATAGGCTCAGGAGTGGTGAGAAATATTGTTCTAAAGGCCAAGGAAGTAAATATACTCTGAAAACATTGTTTTCTTTTTCATAGATCTCCCAAATCAGAGGCAGAGAAACAAATTTCAACTATAAAAATACAGTATTTCTGCATCTGTTACACAACTTCACTTCTTGAAAAACTTCACATCCAAAAAAATTCAGGGATTAATTTTCATGTATTAGAGAGATAAACACTGGTAATTTGAGGCAAATTGCTGTAGCTCCTAACTACTCCATTATCTAATGAAAAAAATGCCTTTCAGTTTAGAGGAATCCATTAAATAGATCTATACTTTTCTTATGGTTAAGCAATTTTCATAGTTCTTATATAAAGTCCCTAAAGAGGCAACATCAGAGATGGAGGTAGGACAGGGCTGAAAAGTGGAGGGAAGCACGGACTTTGTCCCACATTACACAGAACATGCTTTGTACCAAGCAATGATCTGAGGGGCACTACAGCCACCTTAGCACGCCCTCTCCTTTTTAACTTCCAGCAGTAAATTCCTCTCTTTGAACTAGGAACAAGGGAAAAGTATAGATAAAGAAGAACAGTGTTCATATAGCCTAGCTTTAGCCATCTAAATGTTTGCACTGACATCTTGACTAGGGTCTCTCAAAAGATCAATGGAAATAAAGAAGTACCTTTATCAGTGATTGCTGTCATCCTAAGGGCAGGAGAGGAAGACTTGTGGCTGAATCACCTCTGGCTTCCCATGGACTATAGTTCTCCAGCTGCAGGCTGAAGACCAGTTTAGACTAGGTGACTAACATGTAGACAATAGCTGTTAGGTGACCTGCCCACTCATAGCTCCGTAAGAAGGAATACTCCTTTTTGTTTCCATTTCTCTTTAGTAGAAGAATGATGGGGTGCTGAAGACTTCTTTTACACAGCAAAGAAAGGCACAATAACCCATGGCTGGACACCAAAGCCAGACAATGTCAAATTCAACACAGATTTGTAGTGCAGACAACAATCAATCACCTGAACAAATTACCAAAGAAAGTGACAAATTCCCCAGATCTTGTGTCTTCAAATCAAAATTAACTGTGTTTTTGAAAGATAAGCTTTAGCCAAACATGTTAGGACAGTAGAAGAGGGATGAAGGGAGTTGTTTGACCTATTTCACACAGAAAATGAAACTAGATGATCTAACATTTCCTTTTTGTTTCAAATGCATCATTCTATTAAATGGTCCATTTATTTATAGTTTTCTTTTTCTGTCAGAGAATCTCAGATTGATGTATTCTCACAGAGAAAGAAGCTTTTAACTTAAGAATCTGATGCCTAATTTCACCAGAAATTATAAATATTTGGGAGTTGAGGGTTTTATTTGGTATGACTATTCTCCAGATTGTTTAATTGAAGTCACATGGTGGAGAGCACATTCTTTTTTCTAAGTATTTGAAGACATTTTTGACTTTGTTACTGCTTCTCAAATAAAATTATAATTTCTTAGAGGACTAGTTGATCATTAAATAAAAAACTGTATTATTAACTTTGTGCTTTATTTGGCCAGTAGAGAGATTATAATCTAAACATTGAAGCAGAGAAGGGTGGGTTAAAATAATTATCTTCTATTCATGACAGATTGCTGTCTGGAGAGAGCCTGCCCCTTGCCACAAAATTTGGTCAGTAGAAAACTGATTATAAAGCTCCAAGGTTTTTACAGGAGAAATTTGGGGAGGAATGAGACCGAGTGGCTATGCAGGCATCAGTTTTGCCTTTGCTGCCTCTTCTGACCACTCTCTCTTTCCACTTAAGAAAAGAGGTATTTCTAGTATTTATTAGTTCTTCCCTAGCCATAATAACTAGAACACCTAAAACTGACAAAGAAGGGAGAGTGGAGAAGCTATTTAGTGAAAACACTCCAAATGCCAAACCAGTCAACTGCATTGCTAGTATGTCATCTGTGGGGAGTCAGAAACAACCTGGGAACTGTGTGTTTGGCAAGGTTGCACAACAAAGACTCCTTATAACATATGAAACATAAAATATTGTGACACGTATTGAAAATATTGTGATGAATAGAGAGACTACTGAAGCTCCGGGAAGTGTATTTTTTAGGGAATACTTGGGACCATGATCTTAGAAATGCTCTTGGGAGGAAGAAGTGTCACCATTGCTGTATTTGGATCATAGTATTTCAGGGAGCAAAGGAGAGTGAATATCTCTACAGAAGTTTTTGCATAAAATCAGAAGCAGTGCTGCTGTTGGATGCATGAGTCATATGTTTTACTTAAAAAAAAAAAAAAGGCAAATTGATCTAGAACAAATGAAGTGTCTGGTCTGGGGGACCCCTAGAAGGGAGGAGGTAAATTCTTGGAGACAGTATCTTGAAAGAGGTTTGTTGGCATCTCTGCTTTTCCCTCTGTTCACAGTTGAGATACACCTCAAGCAGCAGCTTAATATTTCCTGAAATTGGTTTTCGTTGTTTCACTTTTCTCTTTCTGTAACTCTATTTGTAATTTTTTTAATCAAGAAATTAACTATTTTCTTTGCTTTAATAACCTTATACCCTCTCACCTGGTCAATCATTTGAGGTTGAGAGTGCAAGCAAAACCAGAGGACAGGGAAAAAGATGACTAATCTAGGACTGCGCATTTAACACTGAGGTGCTGGCAACCTGAGCTGAGTTTGGGCATCCCAGGAATTTGAGTTCCCCTTCTGCTATGTGACAAATGTGTTTCTGCTGGCTGGTAACATGGACAGCAGCTCAGAAATGAAACATCCCCTGCCAAGACCAATGCAGAGCCTCTTTGCAAGGAGTGGGTGACACAAACAATTCACTGAGCTCAGACACTCCCAGCTTGTCACTGCAGAGAACCAAGGCAGCAGTAGGTTGCTTTTTGAGTAACACTTATTTTTTCTTTCTCAGTAGGGTATTGGGGCAAGACACTTTTCTTCCTCCAGAGGAAATGGGACAGGCCCCCATCTTGCCTGTCTCAACAAATAAATTGTGTCCCCATGTAAATGTAGACATTACCCCAGGTGTAACTCCCCTGGTGGCAGTGGAATAATATAAGTGATCAATTTGTCAGGTTTACACTGTAAATCCTGAGTCACACACAGGGGTAGGACTAAGCCTTTAACTACATCTTTCAATGTTAATATCTAGAGCTGATTTATTATCTGTTGCAAACAATGTATTAACAATGGCCAGCTCTGAACACGCTGCAAGGCTGCAAGGCATGGCATTCTGGATATCATTAATATCTGTTGCAGTGTGAGCCAGAGTGGCCTTGTGCGTGACAGCTCCAAGGCCTGGATCAGCTGCAACTGGAACCACTCTGTGGAAGTACCTGGGTCAGTCCCACCATCACCAGAAGGGCACAAGTTGGGAAAAGATTTTGGCCTCTAACCTGCAGATAAACTGAATCTGGATCACAAAACTTAGTTCCTTGTAGGGATACCTGACTAGGTGTGAACTTTGTTTCCTATACCTGTTGGAGAGCAGAGCTGCTTTGTAGGTTTGCAGAATCATAGGCTAATTCAGGTGGGAAGGGACCTCAGGAGAACACTGGGTCCAGACCCTGGTCAGAGGAGAGCCATCTTCAATGTTAGATCACCTTAATCTGAGTCTTTAAGCCCACATTGACCTCAGGCATCTGCCCAGCCTTGCACTGTGCCTTGACTGCATGCCTAAAGTTAGCTGTACAAAGTGCCTTTTAACTCTGTTTCTAGCTAACCAGTTTAGGTTATATTTGCCTTCTCTAGCTTGCTTGTAATCAGGCCCTGATCCCAAAACCACAGATTCATAGAATCATAGAACAGTTTGGGTTCGAAGGGACCTTCAAAGATCATCTCGTCCAACCCCCCTGCCATGGGCAGGGACACCTTCCACTAGAGCAGGCTGCTCAGAGCCCCGTCCAACCTGACCTTGAATGTTTCCAGGGATGGTGCCTCCGCAGCTTCCGTGCGTAACCTGTTCCAGTGTCTGACCACTCTCATTGGAAAAAATGGCTTCCTTATGTCCAATGTAAATCTAACCTCTTTCAGTTTAAAACCATTACCCCTTATCCTGTCACTACAGGCCCTCTTAAAAAGTGTCTCTCCATATTTCTTGTAAGTCCCCTTTAGTTACTGGAAGGCTGCAATAAGGCCTTACCAGAGCCTTCTCTTCTCCATCATGAACTGTTCCAACTCTCTCAGCCTGTTCTCATAGGAGAGGTGTTTCATCGCTCTGATCATTTTTGTGGTTCTCCTCTGGACCCTCTCCAACAGGTCCATGTCTTGTACTGTGGACCCAGAGCTGGGCACAGTACTCCAGGTGGGGTCTCCCCAGAGCAGAGTAGAGGAGCAGAATCACTTCCCTTGACCTGCTGGCCACACTTTTTCTGTAACTCAGTATACTACTGGTTTCCTGGGATGCAAGCACACGTTGCTGGCTTGTTTCTAGTTTTTCATCTATCAGTACCCCCAAGTCCTTCTCCACCAGGCTGCTCTTAATCTATTCATCCCTCAGTCTGTTATTGATACTGGGGATTGTGCCGACCCAGGTGCAGGATGTTGCACTTGGCCTTGTTAAACTTAATGGTATTCACATGGGTCCATTCCTTGAGCTTGCCCAGGTCCCTCTGGATGGCATCCCGTCCCTCAGGCATGTCAACCATACCACTCAACTTGGTGTCATCTGCAAACTTGCTGAAGGTGCACTTGATCCCACTGTCTCTGTCATTGATGAAGATATTAAAGAGTACTGGTCCCAGTACAGACCCCTGAGGGACACTGCTCATCATCATATTACTGGTTTCCACTTGGACACTGAGACATTGACTGTGACTCAACAACCTTGTTACAGCTTTTCATGTTGTACTGCTCTAATACCTCCATTCAGAAAAACAACTCCCACCAGGGTTGTGCTTTTGTTGATTTTTTTTTGTATTTGAAACTATGGGTTCTTCCACTGAACTTAGTTGTTGACTTACATGGCAGAAAGTTCAGGGCAACAGCACAGTGGATTTTCCTAAGCATAATATAGTCCTGAATTACTTAATGTTAAAAATATTCCACATAGAAGTTGTAAGGATTTGAGTAATTTTTCTTATGGAGAGTGCATTACTTTAGGTAGAAACATTTTTCTATGGTCTGGAATAAATTAAGATGGGTCTGTGAGTTTCTAGTATGTACTGATGCCAACTAAATAGTAAGTACTCCTTATATTCTCTCTTCAAAAAGTAGTGATATTAATTCCAAAATATGCCTTACTTACCATGACACTACTGTCAGTTCTCTTCCCAAGAAAGCAGTTTGTTTTATCTGCAGTAGTAGCACAGGATCAGCCAAACTTGTAAAACTGAAAAAAATACATTGAGGATGAAAAGTCAGTGGATATGGTTTATGATTCTGAAGAACAGCAGCACTGGCAGCAGGTACTTTTCTGAGCAGTCAACACCCTGGAAAAAACAACCACTTTTTTTGTTAACAGGGTACCTGACAGGGTCTATCAGAGAATGTCTGACCTAAGGCAGATCAATGTTCTCATGGACTGCGTGACCAGCTCCTCAGCAATTCTCTTCTCAGAGAGCGCTCTTGATAGGGCCTAAGCGTAGAAATAAAGTACTGTGCTTACAGACCTGTGAGCGCAGGTAAAAATCTGCCCACATCCACTCTGCTCATGTTAGTAGTGGTATCAGGCTCAGGATGAGGTAAACTTACATGCATACACACACAAAGAGCCATGAAAATACTTCAAAAGATGAAGACCAAGATTCACATCCATTGCTTTGGACATCATTTCTGTGTAGCAATGAAATATTAGAAAATTTTTTTTGTACATCCTGAAAAAAATATGAGAAATACATCCAGTAAATCTGATGTTGTCAGAATGTATCAGATTCACTATGTGTGCACAAACCGTGCACAGCTCATGTCAGTCTTCTCAGACTTGCTGTAATACCCTGTGCTGTGATCTCTATGTGCACTGTAGAAATACACAGCAGCCCAGTCAGAGGTACTGTACAATATAAATAGTGGGATTGCCAGATGTAAAAAAAAGAAAAAAAAAAAAAAGCAAAAACCAAAACATAAAAACTCATAGTGTCATCCAATTATTTGGAATAAAATTTTCAGGCAAAAAGAAGAAACTGGGGAAAGCTGGCTATCTGGTAGCACTGCCTTGGGTTCCTTTGGGAAGCTTTCTTGGGTTCACTCCTAACCAGAGGCACACACAATTTAGTACAATACTTTTACTCACAGTGTAGGATCACTGTAAATCTCCAAAGTGGTATGAGGTGCAGTTCTACTTTAGATAGCACCTTGTCATTCAAGGCCTTTGTTCAAGTCTTGAAAAGCACACTGTTTTGATAAGGTTGATCTTACTTTACTTTACTTGTCTCCACTTTATCCACTCCATATTACAACTATGTTCCAGATGATGTATTAATAGGAAATAATATGCTGGAACAGGCTGGACATTGTCTGTCTCCCTGATAGAAAATGGAAGTGCAGTGCTTATATGTCCCAGACTATTTGGACCAAGACTGGCCTTCAGGAAATTAAAGCGTTTCCATTTAATTAGAGCAGTATTTTGCTTCCTGGCAGCATGTATATTTATGCATGTCTGCATACATCTGGGTGTTTTTTTGTTTATATATTATATGTATATATGCACATCACACACATGCACACATACATATATTTTTTCTTTTAAAACCAAACCTAAACTGTCCCAGAAAGTCAAGCTACCAAAAGACAGAAAGTCTATGGCCTGGCGCTGTGTTTGGTAGATGGGAATCTGTCGGTGCATTTTGAACTTTAGAAGAGTTTCTATGTGTATACTTCTGAAATCATATCTTGGGCATTTTCCAGATGCTTGAAATGGTCTTAACCAAGAATCCCACAAGATTTGTACCCTAATAAATCAATTTTGAAAGCATTATTTCCAGAGGTGAATGGCTTTCATTTCTTCATGTGATCTACTTCCAGGGCTTCTCATAAGTTTCTCGAAACTCGGATTTTGCTTCCAGCTTTGAATTATCTGTAACAGGTACTCATTTGTTTGTTGTTACTTGTTCATTTATTGAAGGCATTTTTCTGGTACTTTCCCTGGAATGCCAGAATGCAGAGTGGTGGCAAGATGCCATTTGAGGATGGTAATTT
Source organism: Phaethon lepturus (assembly GCF_000687285.1). Classification (NCBI taxonomy): domain Eukaryota; kingdom Metazoa; phylum Chordata; class Aves; order Phaethontiformes; family Phaethontidae; genus Phaethon; species Phaethon lepturus. The sequence goes on along the minus strand of NW_010539648.1, from coordinate 8,141 downwards.
CAGATGCAAATAAAAGCTGTCAATGAGAAATAGAATGAAGAAACCATATTATGGAAGGAAAAGGCTGCTAGAGCCGACATATATACACACACACACATATATACACACACACATATATATATATATAAAAAAGGGAGCATATCCAACAAACTGTACGAGTACAAAATATTTTGGAGACGTCTTTTCAGATTATCTAGTTTTATTAAATGTAAACATCTGAAAAGTTCACTTTTTTCAGTACGTAAGAAAGTTAGTTTCCTCTTCCTGCCCTGGGTGGCCCGGAGAGCTTGCTGCAGGGACTGCAGCGTTGAGGGCAGCAACTGCAGAACTTTGATCAGTTCTCCCTCTGGACAAATAGTCACCAACACTGCAACCATTATTTAGTAAAAGTAAACATTGACAGGTGAAGACAGACATCAATTTACAAATTCTTTTATAAAGCAGCTTTCTTTACCCATAGCATCCAACAATCATGAAGTCAGGCTCAGCTTTGATATGAACTGGCTAATCTTGCAGTGGAATCAAAGACTAACAATGTAGATGTCAAATAGACAAGGTCAGCCAAATCGAGCACAGATTTAAAATATTCCAGAACACAAAAGTTTAGAATTTCATGCTTTTCCACCAGAACAGTATGACACTAACTATGAGTTATAACTGGAGAATCTAAGCAGAACTGCGTATAAATTATTAGCTTTGCATGCACAAGAATTACTCCAAAACCTTTCAGTGCCAAAATAAGCGGTAAAATTGATTTGTAAACAGGGATGCGGTATCATTAATCTTTTAAATACTTGCTGTTGTAGAACTGACATATGTAATTACCAAATGATCTGATACACAACACTATATTCTGTGCTTTTTCCCATGCAGAAACGTTCTTACAAACAGCTGTTAAACAGTCTTACTGTCGTAGTAGATTTGAGTGTAAAGACCGATTTTGGTTAGTTCTTTGTTCACATCCTCTACTTGTAATATGGATTAAAGGCGCAGATGACTGGGCTGATAGATTTGACTCAGTGTTTCTGTTATCTGGAACAGTCCCCAGTACAAAAGATTATATTAAGTATTTTTTTAATATTTGTGATCAATGGTGTCATTGGCAACAGGAAAGGTACTAAATGTATTTCGGCATTTTGTGACAAATACGTCTATTTAAAGAGATTAAACTAACAGAACCTTGAACTACCTGGAGATTAAGTAGGTTGGTGACAGGTGAAGACAGCTTGAAGACAGGCTGGAAAAGGTCCTGAAAAGTTATATAGTTTTTAAAAAGTACTCCAGATTAGTCAGAAATTTAGTTTGACCAAAGTTAGAAAGAAGACTTGTTTTCTATTTTATCAGCCTGAACTACATTTCTATAGTTCATTTTTAATTTTTGGCTTCAAATAAGTCTGAAAACCTTCAGAGACAGTAAAGGTCAGGTTGCTGGGCCTCTTTGCTGATTCTGAGCCCAGTACTGTTGTGGATTTCTTTGGCTTTTCCATATAATTGAGTGAGTAAATAGCTGCTGTGGTGTTTTTTTTTATTTTAAAAAATTAATGTATGAGAGTCCTGCACATATTTCAGCCACTCTGAATAAACATCTTTATCTGCAGTAATGAAGATTTGTCTTCACTACAATTACTCACCGATTTATGTCAAATTAGAAAAAGTATTTTGAGCCAAAAAAAGGGAAAAAAACCCCAAAACATACAGAATTATACAAATTTATTTCTAAATTAAAGTCAGCTTAAGTGGGTGATGCACAAACATTTACAGAAATGTTGTGTCATTCCAGCAACAAACTGCAACTAGATCCCACTGGGGAATAAGGCTGATTGTATTACACTTGAAAGAAAACTGCTTGGAAAAAAATAATAGATGCCTGGCTACAGTGAAGACTCAGCAGAGTAATCTAAACCTATGTATACACAGAAGGTATACTCTTTTCTCTCCACTTTTTTTTTTTTTTTTTTTTCTTAAAGAAATATAACCTAATGCTATTTTCAGCTGCTGGGATTGAGGTGTCTTACTCAATGTTACAAATCTTGCTCCCAGAGCTGGGCATGTAAGATTTAAACCTAAGAGTATCGCAGCTGTCATTAGTTCTGAAACAATTTTCCCTAGAACAGGTTTTCATTGGAAAACATTGGATCCATATAAAACAAAATTTTCTGCTGGACTGTCAGTTTCAAACACAACTGTAATTAAAAAACTAAAACCTGTTATAATAAGGGCACAGCTGAATGTTTTAACATTGCTATAACAGAATGCCTGAAACTCTCATTTAAAAATTATTTTTTTGCATCACGGTTGTATTTTTAATATGCTAAAATGAAGCCAAATTAACTGATAAATTCCACACAAAATCTTTCTAACAACCAGAAGCAGTTTATTGCAATTTCATTTTGCTGGCAAATTCAAATTGTTTGAGAATTTTCTTAGAATTCAATCCTACATGTTGAAATATTGCCAATTCCCATGGAGTTCGATTCTAACTCTCTCACGCTGCTAGATGTCACTGAATATGTCTTGAACACTACATTCTCAGACATAAAAAGAAAAAAGAGACATTTTCTCAGAAAGTAGCTTCTTTTCCTCTAGTGCTGGCGTACGAAATACGTTCCTGGGTACTCCTCTCCCACATGGAAAGAAGAGAGCACAGCATGAAAAGTTAATGCTATGCCCAGGGCACGATGCGTACGATGTGGGGTGCTGAGCTGGATAGGGATGGGGCAGGAGGGACAGAGCCTGCACAGCTGCCACTGCGTGATTCAGATTCTTGTGCCACATCAGCTCATGTGGACGGTGAGAAAAAAATCCTTCTGTCTCTCCCGCTTTCCTAGTAAACCCACATCAGACCGCATCTATTCCCACTGGTTTTTTCTTTATTTGGGTTAGCAGCTATGTATTATTTTCCCACTCGGGGATGAAAGTCAGGGTGCACTAAGGTCGCAGCTGGGACAGTGGATACAGCAGCATGACAATTTAAATATCCCTGTTGGGCTCAACTAGTATAAAGAAAGATATGGTATTAGTAATGTAAAGAGTTGCGCAAAGCAGCAGATAGAAGAGAGATCACGTGGCCTTTGGGATGGTAAATCTGTTACACCCCATTGCTCTTTTCCCTTTCCAGAGGCTGTAACGCAGTCTTACATGACTGCAAGAGATATTTCAAGTGAAATGCAGTGTCTCTGCATTTCTCATTTTTGGTTATTTAATTGTATTCTGCAGTTTTCTTCTGGCTTTTCTTCAGGAAAGTTTGATCCAGGAAAGTCTGATTCAGGAAAGTCTGATTCAGGGAGGTTAGTAGTTGAATCTTCCAGACAGACTGTACAGCTGAAATGTCTAGAGGAATATTTTTATAGGTAACATATACAAAAACCAAAAAGGTGAAGCCAGCTGAAAACACATTCAGTAGGAAACTAGAGGCACTCAGCTAACCAAATTGAGGGACCATAAAAATGTTGCTATTACAAATCCCTCATTCATAGTAAAGTCATGCTTCACATATATACACATACGTGAATATATATTGTGTTGTGTATATTTTTGAATGGTCCAATAAGGAAAAAAACTTACATGTTCATTGAAAGACTCAAATAAAATAGTATAGAAATAGTATAGAAATAGTATAGTATAGTATAGAAACTCCTAACCCGTTTAACCTGTTTGGTTTTATTGAAAAATGGGAGAATTTTTGCTAATATATATAAACCCCAGTGAAATATCTATGTTTGGCTGTTTCTCTGATATCCAAAGCATAGCTGTCCAAGTGAGTGGTGAGGCCTTACACCTGGAGGTTTCAGTGAATGTGACTGAACAGATAGTCCCTGTCCATGTGCTACCCTCTTGCCACTATCTTTCTCTTGTCAAGTGCACGCTCATGTAATCTGACCTTTTGAAAGCGGATTTTACATACATCTCCTGGTCACTGGAATAAGAGCTGAGAACAAACTCAAAGCCTCCAGGTGAAACTGTGATTTCAGAGTTCGGCAGCAGTGGAACCAGACCTAAGACTTTTGTAACTTCTTGATTTGTGTAGGGAGAAAAAGAGATGCAGGCAGGGACAGCAACAGCCAAGAGAAATCACAGTTCTTCAGTCTTTACATTCGGCTCCTAACTGTCCGGCCCTGATGTAGTCCTGTCGCCTTTGTGGCTTTGCTTGGTGTGCTTAATCAAGTGATAAATATGAGACACTTTTATAGTGTGATAAGCTTATGCAAAAAAAGAATCTGTTTAAGCAGAGTAAATTAAAGCTCTGGTTCTTATTCCCATAACAAGTCCATTTAATTTATCTTAATTTAATTCTTCCTGGAATTAAAAACTGCTGTACAGACAAATTAAGACACTCCATATAGTGTTTCTGTTTATTATTACCAGAAAACTATCTCAAAAGACATCTCTAAACATTATTAATCAAACTGTAAACTGCAAGGAAATTTTCAACAACAAATGAATGAGTTTGTTTATATTATATGTTCCTCAGAAATCTTGCTCACTTGGATTTGATATGCTTAAAAGAAAATATTTTGTAAAAAAATTAGGTTCACACAGTGAAGCCTCATCACCCTGGGACATGGCCCATTTTTCTTTTTAAAACCCAAAGGTCTTTACAGAGTTAGGATTTTGCTGCCTGTGCAAGCAGTGAGCTTGCAAGTGCCGCTGCAGGCAGGGAGGCCATCCAGCTCACGCAGGACACCGCGTATCACCACAGGGCTGCCAGCAGACACAAACCCCCAGGGCCTAGGCAGAAATAGCTGTAGATGGATAGCCTGCTGCAGCTGCCTCTTCTCCACAGCATGCCAGGGAGTCTACATCTCTCTCTCAATTTAAACAGGCAATGGTTAGATGTTTAGCTGTAGGTCCCACCTTCACAGCATTCCCCTGCGATATCTTCCCTGTTCATCCAGTTTGAATTCATCTTTCTTGAGCATGGGTGGCTTTCATACTCAACACCACAACTAGGGTCATACCTCTGCCTTGACAATAGCACTTCTTTTCCCATATAGGAACAACCACACAGCAAATTGCCAGGAATCACCAGTTTCTCTCTCACAACTGCAAAGTTTATCTTGCCTTCGCTTTTCATAATTTCACACTTTGTACCCATGTATTCTGACATCCAACTTTTCTTCTGATCAGTTTGTATTTCCACTCTTAGTATACTTTACAGAATCACAGAACCATTAAGATTGGAAACGACCTTTAAGATCATCAAGTTCAACCATCAACCCAACACCACCATGCCCACTGTACCATGTCCTGAAGTGCCACATCTACATGTTTTCTGAATATTTCCAGTGATGGCGACTCCACCACCTCCCTGGGCAGCCTGTTCCAATGCTTGACCACTCTCTCAATAAAGAATTTTTTCCTAATGTCCAATCTAAACCTCCCCTGGCACAACTTGTGGCCATTTCCTCTTGTCCTATCACTAGTTACTTGGGAGAACAGACCAACACCCCCCTCACCACAACCCCCTTTCAGGTAGTTTTAGAGAGCGATAAGGTCTCCCCTCAGCCTCCTCTTCTCCAAACTAAACAACCCCAGTTCCCTCAGATGCTCCTTGTAAGACCTGTGCTCCAGATCCCTTACCAGTTTTGTTGCCCTTCTTTGGACACGCTCGAGCAACCTCAGCATCCTTCTTGTAGTGAGGGGCCCAAAACTGTATTCGAGGTGTGGCCTCACCAGTGTCGAGTACAGGGGCACCATGGGCATCGGTCAGCCAGTGGTGAGCAATTGCCTTGTGCATCACTTGTTTTGTATATGATTTTATCAGTAGTAGTAGTAGTAGTAATAGTCCCTAGTTCCTTTCTTTTGTAGACAGTTTATATTCTGAGCATGATGTCATATGATATGGACTATCCCTTTGGCCAGTTTGGGTCAGTTGTCCTGGCTGTGCCACCTCCCAGCTTCTCATTGGCAGGGCATGAGAAGCTGAAAAGCCCTTGGCAGGTTGTCCAGGACTATGTCTGCTCAGGTTTTGAACAAACCCACAGACTGAGGTTTCACTAACTCTCTGGGCAATCTGTTCCAGTATTTGACCACCCTCACAGTAACCTGTTGCTGTAACATTCAAAGGACCATTGATTAGCAATAGCTTCAGGAGTGTCCTGTGGGGGAAGTCTGAATCTTACTGGCTTCTGCTGTACAGTTTCGTGACACATTGCAGAAGAAAAAGTACAATGGGCCAGGAGTAAAAGCAACTGGTGTTTAAGAACTCATTATTTATCAGCTGCATACATGTGCAAAAACCCTCTGGTCCCAGTTCACTGTGCAGGCTGAACAGTCCCAGCTCTCTCAGCCTCTCTTCATATGAGAGATCCTTGAAAATCAACCAGCTCTCTGTCCAGGACTGTCTCTAATGGATTCCTTCAACAGACTAGGTATAGTTCTCTCACCAAATATATACCTGGCTGTTTCGACATTTTCAGTGCTGTGCTGTCACTTTACTTACCCATTTGTGGTTTGTTTTTTTCTTTTCCTTTACAAATTCCTGTGTACTTTCTACTTAGACATCTACATGTCTTCACATGAAGTATCTTGCCAGTTGATAGACACATAGTGTGTGGACCCAAGACAGTTCAATGTACTATCACTATCACAGGCATCCATTCATTCCAACTGTTAGTTCTCCAATGCTTGATGACCTTCTGTGTGCTGTGCCAGTACACGGTACCCTTTATTAGGTCTCTTTATCTCCACCTTTTATCAGTGAGATATTTCAAACACCTTACTTTCTCTGGTAGCTCTATAATAGGTCTTATAGACACTATAAGTTCTATAGAGCCAGCAATGAGTTCTATAGTTTTATTACTTTCAATCAACAGACAATCTTTCTAGTAGAAATTATTCACAACAAGTTTTTCCTCATTTCATGGGATAATCTCCCCAGTTTGCTTAATCAATGCTGGCAGGTCATCCGTTTTATTATAAATTAGTATCTCTACAGGATTAACAAGAAAAGAGGAAGGAAAAAAGAGACCAACTTATTTTGATAGTGGCTCTTCACAACTTCCTTTTGACTCCTTTCTACTAAGGGGTGAGAAGGGGAGCAAGCATTGTGACATGAGATTTCTCATCACACTAATAGAGATTTTCAATTTAAAATAACCAGCTTCAAAATATTTGGCAGTATTTTTATCCATTAAAAAAAAGTATTTCACTTTCAATGCTCAGTCACTATTAACAAGGGTGAGGATATAATTTAATTTTCAGTTTTCTTGTTGAAGTCACTAGGCAACTGTCTGATTTATCATGCCGTTCTTCATTTATCTGACAAATTAGATTTCAGTTGCACTTCTTGCATCCCAAGGAACTAAGCTTTTTGACCATTTACTATGTCCCACCCTAGTAAAGTTTTAAAGTCAGATTTCTTGAGCATTGCATCTCATCACATAAGCAAAGCAGCGTTAGTTGGTCAATGAATCTGAACAATTTCCAAGAGAATTTGTACTAAATGTTTTCCTGGTGATGTAGTAGTGGCACTGTTTTCTATGAGTTCAAAGTGATTGGGTGAGGAAGCTGTTTGTGGCCAGAGAATACAACAGCCAGAAATACTAAATTAATTTGGTTTATGCATGGTAAGCATATGAAGCACACGTTATGAAACAGTGTCTGCAATAACGAGAAAGTGACCTCGGAGGACCCTGACATTCTTATGTTTCTAACAGGAAACTAGAAAAAGATACTAGATTTAAATTGTCAAGGATGGATTAGAAATGGTGTTCTCCTGGAATGGTTTGTTGTGTTACCCCACACAGAGCAAAAGTTCTGTGTACATCCCCTGGAGCTCTGAGGAGACCAAACATTGGTAAAACAGTCAAGTCCTTCCTTGCTTTTCAAACCCCTTTGAAATGTTTCCACTAGTTTAATTTCCTGGGAGAAGCAGTGAATTTGCAGAGCTGTTGCTTTGGGCATAACAGTACTACAGAGAACTTTGGATGGTTTCCACATTGGGTCGATTTACTCTGCTGACCTCAAAATACCTCTTGTTATTTCAATTGTGTGTATTATTTTTCTTCTCTTATTTAAAGAATCCTAATACAGTTTTACTTGCAAAGAATGACAGCTACATTCAAGCTTTGTGGTAGGTAAACTAGAGACAAGCTGGACTCTTTGGGATAAAAGGGGTTATTTTATAATTAATATTATTT